>NW_004949184.1:690486-720254 GCF_000317375.1 Microtus ochrogaster
AAAAGAAAAGAAAAATATATTCCCTATCTGTTGGATGAAATAGTCTGTAAAAACCATTCAAAACCAATTGATCTGTGGTATGATTTAATGTTAGGCTTTCATTGATGGACTTTAACTGGAAGATTCATCTAAAGATGAGAATTAGGCATGAAAGTTTCATAGTACTATCATTTCAAGATCTATGAGATCTTTCATTACTTTTAGTGTCTGCTTTATGAAGCTGAGAGCTTGAGAAAGACAACATTTGCTGTATACTTACAACCCATACATGATTGATTAGTTGTTGCCTTTTTAATATCAAATGCCCTTATCTCTTCTGACTAGTTTTGTCTAAAGTCTACCTCATCAGATGTGAGAATAGCTATGCCTATTTGTTTATAGCTTCCATTTGCTTAGTAGTTTGATTACCACCTCCAAATCTGGTTTTGGATATCTTTGTCAGTGAAGTGCACTTCTTAGAAATAACAGTTGGATCATAATTTGTAATCCAGTCAGTTAGGCTGGCAGGATGAGACAATTTCCATTTATGGTTATTATAGAGATGGGGTTCTATTCACTATGATTTTGTGAGTTGCCTTTCTGGTTGGTTAAGTTTGGGAAAGTGCTTTTATCCTTCTCTTAATATTGGTGCTTTGGTATATACTGTATTGGATATGAGGGATTCCTTCTTAACTATTCTATGTTCATCTAGTCCCTTAGTCAGATATATTCTTTACTGTGGATGAGACAATCTTTCTTTTTCCACTGTGTACATTATTCCTTTGCATATTTTCTGAAGTGCTGGATTGATTGTCATGAGTTGCTATAGCTTGTGGATTTTTTAAAAATGTTTTTATTTCTCCATCAATTTTAAGAGATAGCTTTGTTGGGTATAGTAATTTTCAAGACAGTTATTTCCTTTCAAAATTTGAAATATATTGTTCCATGTTCTTGACTTCCAGCATTGTTGACAAGAGATATAATACTATGTTGATATTTCTGCCTTTGAATATGATTTGCTGTTTTCCTTGTAAGCTTTTAATGTTGTTTGTTTCCTTTGTATTGTTGACATATGAACTATGATATATTGTGAGAGAATATTCTCTGGCTATGTCCATTTAGAGTTCTAAATACCTCATGCATTTGAATGTCCATTTTTTCTCTGAATTGGGAATGTTTTCTGATATATTTTTTATTGACTGATCACCAGAAGGAGATCAAAGATACAAAATAGAAGGGAAGAAATCAAAGTATATTTGTTTGTAGATAATATGGAAGTATACATAAGTGCCCTTTAAATTTTCATTGGGGAACTCCTACAGCTAATAAACACTTTCAGCAAAGTAGCTATATACAAGATTAACTCTTGAAAATCAGTAGTCCTCCTATGTAAAAATGGCAAATAGTCTAAGAAATTAGAGAAACAACACCTGTCACAATAGCCTCAAACAATATAAACTATCTTAAGGTAACTCTAACCAAGCAAGTGAAAGACTTGTATGTTAAAAACTTAAATGCACTAAAAAAAAAGAAATTAAAGAAGATACCAGAAGACTGAAAGATCTCCCACATCCATGGATCAGTAGGATTAACACAGTAAAAATAGCCATCATACCAAATGTAATCTGCAGATCCATTACAATCTCCATTCAAAATTCCATCAAAATTCTTCAAGGATCTTGGAAGGACAATTTTTGCTTCATATATAAACACACAAAAATGGGCAGGTGCACATAGAGATCCACATTTATCACCCTGCTCAAAACTGAACTCCAAATGGATCAAAGAACTCAATACTAAATACAATAGAAGAGAAAGTGGGAAATAACTTTTAAATCACTGGCTCAGGAAAAGACTTTCTGAACAGAACACCAATAACAAAGGCACTAAAATCAACAATTAATAAATGGGACCTCATTAAACTGAGATGCTTTTGTAAGGCAAAGGATACCATCATTTGGACAAAACAGCAGCCTATAGAATGGGAAAAGATTCTTGCCAAGAACATATTCAATAGAGATCAAATACCCAAAATAGGATCAAACAAGTGACAGCTCATGCTAGTGAAAATGTGTAGTAAGGGGAACACTCATCCATTGCTCATGAGTATAAATGACAATAGCATGTTCATTTCCCAGTCACACAGACCCAAACTATACTAATTACAACACTGTTTAGGCAATAGTTCAGGCATGTTCCTAGCTATCTCTTACATCTTAAATTAACCTGTTTCTATTAATCTATATATGGCTACATGGCTGTGTCTTACCGGTAAGGTTCCAGCATCTTTCTCCTTTGGCAGCTACAAGGCATCTCACTGACTCCACCTTCTTTTCTCCTCTATCTGCTTGGATTTCCCACCTGGCTATATTCTGCCTTTCCATAGGCCAAAGCAGCTTCTTTATAAAACAATGGTAATAAAAATAATCACAGAATACAGAGGGAATCCCACATTACTTGGGAGAGCAAACTTGTAATGGTCACTATGGAAAACACTGTGGTTGTTCTTCAGGAAGATGGGACTCAATCTACCCCAAGATCCAGCTATACCACTCAGGTATATACATAAAAGATGATTCATCCTACTACGAAGACACTTGTTTAACCATTTTCATTCCTGTTCTATCCATAATATCTAGAAACTGGGAACAACCCAGATAATATGTTCATGAATAAATAGATAAAGAAAATGTGATACATTAATACAATGGAGTATTATTCAATCATTAAAAAATAATGAAATTAATAGCTAAATGGATGGAATGAAAAAATATCATCATAAGTGATGCATCCCAGACCCAGAAAAATACAATTATGATATGTATTCACTTATATGGAGATATTAGCTGTTGAGTCAATGTGATAACCAATCTAAAACCCATAGAACAAAAGAAGTTAGGTATAGAGTAAGGAACTGAGGGAATAGACAGACAGATGAGATATCACTGAGTTTACAATTAAAATGGTTTAAGTGAATATTGGGAAGATGACTATGTAACTTCAGTGCTTGCTGCAGGAGAACAAGAACATTAATTTTGATCTCCACACTCCTCCCCCCAAAATGATAGCACATTTCTGTAATCCCAGCACTTAAGAAGTAGAGGCAAGAGGATCATTAATTCAAAGTCACCCTCAGCTACATATCAAGTTCAAGACCAGTCTATGCTACTTGGTACCCTGGCTCAAAAGAACCCAAATTGCACTGCATGCTGGTTCACAACTGCAATCTCAGCACTTTGGAAAAAGAAAGATTTATTGCAAGCTTGAGGACAGCCTTATCTATGCAGTGAGTTCTAGTGAGGCATTCTCAAATTTAAAAAAAAATTAATCAAATCAAATTATAACTTTGGTTGCTTTGTTTTACTTTTGTTCAGTGTAATTAGCTTATGTTCAGAATTTTCTACCTTTTGAACACTTTTACCAGTGATTCATTCTGAATTATCAAAGGTTCTTCCTCAGCGAGTTTTATATTTGAACACATTCTAAGATACTGCATTGAACTAGCTGCATGAAATCTATACTGCATATAAAATCCCAAGCCTTTGTTAGCTTGCTGTTATCAAAATTGTAACATGCAGAGAAATAAAGAATTCATACGCCAAATACATAAGAGATCAATGTCTACCAAAAAAAACTTTTTTAGAACTTTGAACCTGAAAATAGTACCTATAATATTCTTGAAAACTGAAAACATTGTTCTTCTGTATTTTACTCAAGTGATAAATTTCTAACTCCTCTATGACCCTGATGTCAACTAAAGGGCTACACTAAAACACTAATAAAATGAAATAAATGATTTTATCATCTTCAACCACTACGAGTATAACTTTTGAGAAGGAGTTACCAACCTAGATGGTAAGTAGAGAAAGAGGGAAATTTTTTCGTGCAAGCATTAAGGATGGTTCAACCCACAAATTTCAAAGTTTCCTTGTGTGAAATAAATATATAATACTTTCCATGTTTACTTCACAATGGTGTTAAGAAGCAGCTAAGGAAGTAAGTTTTGAAACCTGTAAATTATTTTAAACTTTATGTGAATGTATGGTGTTCACATGTGGGTTAATGTTCATGATGACATGGCACAATGGGCATATAGAAGTCAAAAGCCAACCTTGTGTGTTGGTGCTCATCTTCCACCTTATCTGAGGCAAGATCTCTTATTGTCCACTGTGTATGCTAGGCTAGATTTCCCACAAGCTCTGGAAGATTCATGTAGCTACACTTTCATCTTACCAGAGGAGTACAGAGATTATAGGCATAAACTACTACACGCAACTACAGAACAGGAGTTCTGTAGATCCAAACACAGATCCTCGTGTTTATATGACAAGCACATAATCCACTGAGATATGTCTTCATTCTAAAAGCTCTAAAATATTTGGCAACATAATGTTGCCATTATATTAACTTCAGAATGAAATGCAGTTTATTCCAGACAGAGACAAGTAACTTAGCCATCAACAAAATGTTTGCATTAAAGAGTCAAACTCCCTTAAGAAACTGCATTCACACCTCAGTAAACACATTAAATTCTAAGGCAATCATCAGTAAGATGGTAAAAACAGAACCATATGTCTGGACCAATCCTAAAGCATATTTGAAAATTTCACCATAGTCAACAAGGTTTAATTTGGAAATATTTGAAAAGAGTTTTTAATGTATCCAATAGATAAGAGGAGAGGTACATAATTTTCTAGAAATACAATTAAAACACTCCTTTTTAAAATGTGAGAGATAATAAAGATATCAGTTGTAAGTTGTATACAATCATACAATTTAGTATCTTATAAACTATACAATGCTCTGAGTTCAGGCAGCCAATATCTAATAATATCTTTTCCCTTGCTTAAAACTGTCGCAAAGATCATGTTCATTAGGAGTTTGAACAGTTCAATTGGAAGAAATTTATTCTACCTGAGCCAAAACGCCTTTAATAATCCCTTAAATAATTGTGTATCATTGGCTTTATCAATGTTTCATTCTAAACCAAGATAAGGCCCTTGTTCTTTCCCTCTCTTTCAAAGATAAAAGCAAAAAGCTTCCACTTTTTCTGATAGCATGGGATAGAGAGGTTAGGATATACCTACTATTAAGAAGTCTTCTAGAATAGTAATGACGACATTGAAAATCAAAGTTTCAAAGTTCAACTTTTCAAGAAAAATAAATCCACAGGTTCTACTAAGGAAGCACAGAACACAATCTAAGAAATTTAGAAGTCGCATTACTCTGCCATGAAAGATAAATAAAAAGGGGTTGAACACCCAAATTAGACATTCCTACTGAATCTCCAGTTTGGTTATAAAAATCAAATAAATTTACTTCAATATTCTCAGGGTTAAAACATTTACTCTTAAGCAAGTCTGATTCTGAAGTTGTATTGTTGAGAACAGACTTTAAATGCACTAAGTATATACAGAAAACTAAGCAGAAAAATAACAACACTAATTGGGCTGACCCTCCTGCCTCTAGAAAGTAAAGATATATGTTTGGCAGGTAATTAAATGCAATATTCTAAAATGAGAGTGAAATCAACAGAGAAACTCTGCAGAATACTAATGGCAGAGTAGTTTTTTCTCTCGCCTTATTTTGACTTCCTCATAATTCTTCCCATTAAAGCATCATTAAAATGGACATCTTGAAGACTACCAGAAGAGCTATTCTTTATATTTAATGTATATTTTGTATGATGAAGCAATATTATATTGAAAAACCATGGGGTTTAACAATGAGTGGACACAGGCCCTAATTCTGACTTTGTCAATTAGCAGTTCATAAAGCTGAGTTATTTAATCTCCTCAAGCTTTAGGGGTTTCCTCCTTAAAATAAGAACAGCAATATCTTTTATGTAAAACTGTTAGAATAGGAAATTTTCTAATTGATTATATAGCTCATTTACAGTGTCAGAAGCATAGTATAGTCATAATAAACGTTTGCAGATAGATATGTGTGTGTGTGTGTGTATGTCAATCTCAGAAGACACCCTGAAAAAGACTACCATCATTGCAATGATAATAGTTATTATTTTCCTGAAAATGATATAGTTAACTTCTATTGGGACTATTTTTAGTGCTAACAGCTTTCCAACACAGATGTAACTTTTTCTCTTAGCACTGAGGCCTATCCATAAGCACAGGTAATCCGTGTCAGTCTTCTCTTTAAAAAGGTTGTAATGGCATCAGGTTTTGATTGGATAACTCAAAGAATTTCCCCCCTGCTGTGATTCTGATTGGTAGAGTGGGAAAAATAAACCAGATATTTGTGAGTTGACCTAAAAAAAAAAACCTCATTTTCCAACAAAAACAAATGGACAGTAGGATTTGCAAATAAAATAGAAGAGGAATGTTATGTTACATTCACCATTTAAAGATTCAGAGAATGCAAATGTTATTTTAACTCTGAAAATCATCATAAAATAAAGATACATTAAGAAGGAAACGTACAAAAAAACTGCCCAAATAATTATAGAAAACTTTAGAGATTTATTGAGCATTATAGGCCAAGGAATAAGTCTGCTTAGGTTTAACAACAATAAAAAAAAGTATGGCCTATTTGTGGTGATTTCCTTCAGTTTGAGCATGGACAAATTTTCTCTCCACTAAGAATGGATTCTTTTATTCTCAGTTTCATTCAAGTAATAGTGGACTCAACTTTTCCTTAGTATTGTGGGATAGCATGCTGTGGAAATGGCTTCAAATAATGAGCACTGGGGGGGTGGCTGAAATGTGCTCATGTTTACACTGGCACACAGGCACAAACAAAAGCTTCAGCACACCAGCCGCATTCTGTTGATCTGCTGATTTTCTCCGATATGGTTCCTGCCGAGACACAATAACAAGGGAAAATAACAAAAAGTCAGCTAAAAGATCCTTTATGGGGATGGTGAGCAGCGCCTTTTTAAAATAAGATTGGAATATGTTCGTATAGTGCTGAAATTTAGCCAGACGCCTCAAAATAATTCATAAAGATGAAGCTGCAAGTCTATTGAAAATATTCCCATAGGGAACTCTACTGGTGTACACATGTCAAATAATAGAATTCAGTCTAAAGGAGATGATGTTTGTCTATGCTATCTGTCCTTACCAAGTACCTGCCTCTGGGGTAATCTTAGGGGAAGCTATAGTAGGTCATGGGGCCATAAATTGACACAACTTATAATAAATATATTGTGTATAACATGAATTCAGTCATTTCAGGACCCATGTATATCATGACCAATTCCCCTTTAGTGAAACAGTCACAATTTCTGATTAATTTGTGAGTCTTCTCGTCATTAGATTCAAGTCAATCTCATATGTAGAATTGAAGTCCCCATCTGAAAGAGCAATAATTTTGTAGGCTCTTTTGTCAAGGATTAACGTTCTATAACCTGTGGGAAAAGGAAAAGAAAGACCTAATCTCAGATTTTCTTAATTAGTCATAGTGACTTTTAAGTCTATAAATCATTCTGTAGCCCAAACTCAACATCAGTTACCATAATTGAAGGCACAGCAGATTTTGTAGTTATTTGTTCTGACATCATAGCAATTAATCAATAGCTGTCACTAGTACTGATACAGACATAACGACAAAAGAACCTAGGCATAGGGAGATGGCTGGCCTTAACCCTCAAATTGTTAGGTGATGGAATAAAAGTGAAAGCAACACAAGATGCCATGTAATGAATTTAATGACACTCAAATAGCTTGGTCTCTGCTGGATGCCACTGGCCTCGTTCTAAACATCCTATTCATGCTACTCACAATACCAGTAGCATCACTTTTACTGACAATTTTCAATTTGCCCTGACTCTGGACCAATTCTACCATCAAATCACTCTAACTGAGAGTTGGAACAAAGGTAAGTCAGTGGCTTAAAGTAGCAAGTGATTTTTATTTATATGTTCTTCTTTCTGTACTATCATGGCTTTCTCCTCCATACTACATACTTCCTATCCAACTTTCTACTGTATATATAGTAGGTGTAGAAAAGATGAAAGAGAAATAAAAGACTAGGAAAGAGAGAAATCCAGAAATTGGTGGTCAATAACACCCAATACAGATTCTGATCTGTGGTATCATTTCATCAAAGACCCAGAAATAAACTTGTCAGTAAAACCCCACTGTAGAATAGTCTTGACATTACTCAACATTACTTAAATTCACACATTCCTACATAGGAAAGCAGTGAGACCCAAAGGAATTGAAGTTTATTAAGAATTAGTGGGTTAACATGCAAACTTTCTATTGCAACTGATAGGATTCTAGTACAATAGGGCTCAAATGAAGAAAATGAGTTTTTTAAAAATATTTTAACTCATATTTCATGGAGTGGTCTGAACTGGGGACTGAAACAATGTCCTGAGGATTCCATTTCTGTTTTCCTCCAGAGATCTTCCCCTATCCTTCAATCTACCACAACATATTTCCCAACAGGAGAAAAATAAAGCTTTACCTTCTCAGTATTTGCAATGAAATATGAAAATGTGTGTTTCTACTCATCGGGGCAAGGTCACATACAATTCCCCATCACAAAGGAAAGTATAGAGAAACATTTTCTGACCGTTTTGCAAAGGAAAATTGAAGTTCTATGACCTCAACATAAAGGAATAGGCACACATCAGAACAAAACAAAAAATATCCACCATATAAGACTACATATTTAAGGGAAAAATTCATCTAGACACACATAATTTTGTTAAAATAACAGAAAATGCTATGCCTTCCAGTGTCTATTTTCTTTCATTAACTAACAGTCTTCTACAGTTTTATCTGATGTGCGGCTGGCTACCCTAACAGCTAGGTGTAGCTGTTTGACAAAGATTGGACTGACAGATATAAAAAAAAAAGTCATGTGCAACTCTCAATTCATCTAGAAATAAAGACATTTCTATGGATAGCATCTATCTCCCTTCTCACTGAGAAATAGCCACAACTATACCTGCCTCCTTGGACCAAGATGTAGAAGGCACATCCTGAAGATAGCGAAGTAACCTGAATCTCAGAACGCCTGGTGCTTTCCTTTCACACTGATGTGACAAAATGCCCTGACAAAAATCCAGTTATGAAAGGCTGTGCTTTTTTCCTATCACAGTTCAAGGGTACAGTCTGTTGTGGTGAGGAAGTCTTGGTGTTTAGGATCTTGAGGTAGATGATCTCATCATAACAAAAGTCAGGAAGCAGAGAATGGTGAAAACTGGCGAACAAATGCTAGCTCTATCTTTTATGTAGTCCAGGACCCAAGGCCAGCTAATGGTGCTGGCCACTCTTAGGATAGGTCTTTCACCTCAATTAGACTAAACAAAATAATCTCTAAAGGCAAGAGGCTAACAAAATCAAGATAATTCCACATTGCTGTGTCTGGAGCTTTGTCTCCTAGGTGAGTCCAGATCTTGACAAATTAACAGTCAATACTATCCACCCTACCTGGTGAAACAGAAATGTTCTTTTTTTCAATCTAAATTACCTTTGAATTTTATCTGAGAGAGAAATGAACATGTTATATCTATCTTCTGCCTTATTTAAGGTACTGTATTTCAGGATGTTCTTTTTTTGTTCCATCTGTACCCTAAATGATCATTAAAAGACTCAATATGGAAAATTATAGAGGAAATTAATACAAACGTGTTAAAATAATGGAACTATATACTGCTTTTTGAGTTCTTATATAATATGTATAACTACAATATTGGGCTATATAATGAGACAATCTCTCTTAGTCTAGGACTCAGTGTTCAATCCTAAACATAACATACCCCACCACTACCAGACTCGGGGAACATTGTAAAAGAGGAGGTAGAAAGAATATTTCGGCCAACAAATGAGGAGGAGCGCAGTGAAATGCTGTCTCTTGAACATAGTATGGTTATTACAATTATAATCTCACAGTACATGAGGTTCCCTCCACAAGATCAAGTCAGCCAAAATCCCAGCATAGTTATGGTAAATTATTTCCATATTCCCACTTCATACTGAGGAGCTATTGGCAGTGGAAAATTGCTGGAGAAGTGAGAATCATTCTTTATGGATTCTATAGCCACTGGTAAGTTTTTCTATGTTCTAATGGATGGCCCCATACCCATTCACATATGGGCATTCTAACTGAACTTCGTGGGTTATAAAAAAAATGTGAATCTTGGAGGAGAGCATGTTGGGGAAAATATGGGGTGAGCTAAAGGAGAAAATCTGGAGTAGATATGACCATTTCCATTGTATACATGAATGAGATTGTCAAAAAATGAATTTTCAAAAAATAGAAAATAAATTAAACAAATAGAACATCTCTCTTATAGTAGATTCTTACACAAGTAACTGAATAATGGCTATTCTTGACTAACAAAATTAGACATTACTTTTATTCTGTCTTCTTATTTTTATTCATTATAAGCTAGGCTGAGCTCTGGGAGTCCAATTGAAGAGAGGGAGGAAAGATTATATGAGCAAGAGAGGTCAAGATCATGACGGGGAAACCCACAGAAGCAGCTGACCCACGGTCATGGGAGCTCATGGACTCCAGACCAATAACCATGGAGCCTGTATGGGACCTAACTAGGCCCTCTGAATGTTGACAGCAGTTATGTAGCTTGGTCTGTATGAAGGGACCCTGGCAGTGGGACCAGGATATACTCCTAGTGCATGAGCTGGCTTTTTGGAACCAATTCCATATGGTGGGATGCCTTGCTCAGCCTTGATGCAGAGGGGAAGGCTTGATCCTGCCTCAATGTGCTAGGCATTGTTGACTCCCATTGAAAGCCTTACCCTTTTTGAGGAGTGGATGGGGAGTGATTTGGAGGGGAGGTGTGGGAGCAGGAGGAGGAGAAGTAGGGAGGGACTGCAGTTGGTATGAAAATGAATAAAAATTTTAAATAAAAAAGTAAATACATTTTCTAAAATTATGTTTGAAGTAAAACAGGGGCTTCTAACAATCTTATAAAACAGAAGGAAATGGATTTTACAAGGTTGACATCCAATTGTGCCAGCACCATTTGTTGAAGATGCTTTCTTTCTTCCATTGTATACTTTTAGCTCCTTTATCTAAAAGGAGGTGTTCATAGGTTTGTGGGTTAAAATCCGGGTCTTCTATACGATTCCATTGGTCGACTTCTCTGTTTTTATGCCAGTACCACACTGTTTTCATTACTGTAGCTCTGTAATAGAGTTTGAAGTCAGGGATGGTAATGCCTCCAGAAGATCCTTTATTGTATAGGATTGTTTTGGCTATCTTGGGTTTTTTGTTTTTCCATATAAAGTTGATTATTGTCCTCTCAAGATCTGTGAAGAATTTTGATGGGACCTTGATGGGGATTTCATTGAATCTATAAATTGCCTTTGGTAGAATTGCCATTTTTACTATGTTGATCCTCCCAATCCAAGAGCAAGGAAGGTCCATCCATTTTCTGGTATCCTCTTCAATTTCTTTCTTCAATTCCTTAAAGTTCTTGTCAAATAGATCTTTCACTTCCTTGGTTAGAGTTACCCCAAGATATTTTATGCTGTTTGTGGCTATCGTGAAAGGTGAAGCTTCTCTGATTTCCCTCTCTGCTTTCATATCCTTTGTGTATAAGAGGGCAACTGATTTTTTGGAGTTGATCTTGTATCCTGCCACATTACTAAAGGTGTTTATCAGATATATATATGTATATACCTCAAGACCCAGATATACCACTCTTGGGCATATACCCGAAGGATGCTCAATCACACCACAAGGACACTTGCTCAACTGTGGTCACAGCAGCTTCATTTGTAATAGCCATAAACTGGAAACAACCTAGATGTCCCTCAAAAAAGAATATATAAAGAAGATCTGGTACATTTATACAATTGAGTATTACTCAGTTGTTTAAAATGACATCATGAAATTTGCAGGCAAATGGATGGAACTTGAAAAAATTCATCCTGAATGAGATAATTCAGACCCAGAAAGACAAATATGGTATATACTTACTTATTGGTAGATATTAACTGTTAAGTAAATGATAATCACGTTAGAATCCACACACCCAGAAAGCCTAAGTAACGAGGAGGGCTCTAAGGGGGACACATGGATCACCTTGAAAAGAGGAAATAAAATAAATTTTGCAGGTGGACTGGGGACAGATGGGGATGGGAAAAGGGGGGATGAGGAGGGGAGATGGAGAAAGAGAGAGTACTGGGTGGGATGACTAGAACTGGAGGGCATTGGGGGTGGAATCCTAGTACAGTGGAGCTTCCCCAGAATCTACAGGAGTGACCCTAACAAGGACTCCTAATAACAGGATTTGGAGCCTGAAGCAGCCATCCTCTGTACCAGGCAAGGCTTACAGAGGTGGGACTGGGACACCAACCAAACTCTAAAACTTTAGACCTACAAACTATCCCACCTTCAAGATTTCCTAAGACAATGGAGGCACAGAACTTGTGAGGGGAAGCAGCCAATGACTTATCTAACTTGAGGCCCACACCATGAGAGGGAGCCCATACCTGACAACGTCTGGATGACCAGGAATTGGAAGCTGCATAGTCCAGAGATATATGATAGGAAAAAAATCAATAAAATGATTCTTAATGATACCTTTATGTAGTCATAGAATGGTGTCTAACCCAATCATCATCAAAGAGGCTTCCTCTCACAGATGATGAGAGCAGATACAGAGATTAACAGCCAAACCTTAGGTAGATGGAGAGCCCAAATTGGAGATCTTCATCTCCATCAGGTCCCTCTTCTTGGTGCTCAGGGAACCCCATGGAAAAGAGAGGAGAAATGTTGAAGCAACAGAGATGGAAGATATCAGGAGGATATCATGAAGTGGCCATCGTGGAGCCAGCATGGGTCTGTGCTAGGTCTTCTACATATATGTTATGGTGGTTAGCCTGGCGTTTTTGTAGGACACCTAACAGTGGGAGTCGGGGTATCTCTGATTCTTTCAGAGTGGGAAGAAGGGAGGAGTGGTGGAATGGGAAACTACTGTTGGGATGTATTGAAAATAAAATAAAATAAAATAATATTTTTAAAGTGAAATCTATCTCTTGACCTCTTGAAATTGGAGCTTGCTCAATTGACTTGCTTTGACTATAGGACAATAGCAAAGATGATGTGAGCTGAAGATTGAAATGTACTGACACATTGGAGTTTGCTCTTTATCAGTGCTCTTGGGAGCCTCAGACATACAAACAGTGGAACTAGTAAGAAGATTCAATGGGTAAAGATGCTTGCTGTCAAAACCTACACTTGATCCCCTGGACCACATAAAGGTGAAAGGAAAAAACTGACTCCTGCAAATTGTTCCATGAACTTCCCAGGTACACACACACACACACACACACACACACACACACACACACACACACATGCGGAGTGCTTAAAAACACATGTGAAAAAAGCTAAGTCAGCCTACTAAATTATATTTGCCCAAGTCATCTCAGTTATCTCAACTAACATCAAACCATCAAATATAAGGAATGAAATATATGCTGTGCTGGCCTAGACTACTATAACTCACATAAGTGAGGCATAATGAAACTGGAGATAGTTATGGATTTTATTAAATATAGACCATCCTGTAGTTTAATCAATTAAATAGTAAAGTATATTTTGTATAGATATTATTGGTAAAAACAACAAATTTACCAGTACACAACTCACACACTCACTCACACACACACACATGCACATGCACACAACACGCACACCTGTTTTAATTCATTTGACCTAAATCACAGGGAAAAACTAATTAAAACAAAATTAGGAGTTGAAATCAATACAGAAATATAATAATAATAAATAAAATATTTTAAAAGTTATGAAGAAACAACTGTATGAATTCAAGAGCTCCATAAAGCATATTTAAACCTTGCTCTACAGCTGGGGAAACGAGGATGGAAAGGTGAACGGCTTTCTTATGTTTTACAAGCCTTACACCAACTCTTAAAAAAGAAAAAGTTCCACTGCACTGTGAATGCTTCTTGATTCTAACCCCCAATCATATGGCAATTTCAGAACCTTGGAGAAATTGAGTTTAGGAATTTAAATCAAAAAAACAGCCTGACACTTAGTAAGAGTTCAACATATGAAAATCACAAAGAACTAAATGATGTAATGAGCTCACAGCTAGTCCAAGGAGCTCTCTGTAAACATGGGCTCAATTCCAAAATTGCACCCTTATGCTCTTCCTCTGAAATCCAGCAAAAAAAAAAAAAAACTAAAGTAGACACAATTTTGGAAGTGGGGAGGATAGATGCATTCTTATTGGCAATCAGAGACAAAAAGAACTTTGTTAAAGCCTTAGATTTCTTTTCTGTGCCAAGCACTCCTAATGGGAAAAAATGGGCACAGCTGAGATGAAAATCCTCTAGAATTTTGCATTCAGTTTATTGCTATAAACCAACCACCTCAAAACTCAGAGTGACTTAAAACAACAACAATTTATCACTTCACGCAAGTCTATACATTGGCTATGTAGTTCTGCTGCCAGTCTCTATAGGACTGATATTGGACCAGCTGCACAGCTATGGACTGGTTCAGCCAGAACACATGGAGTAGCTAACTTGTCTCTCCTTGGGGCTCTTCCTCTAAGCTCTCCTTATACAGTGATAGTCCAGGGCAACATGTGAAGAGAGTGGAGGTTCTAGAGTCCCCATGCTACATTCTATTAGTCAAGGAAAGTTATCCGGGTAACTCATAGTCACCTTTTTAATGAAAAAATAACCAAAATTCTGTGCCACCCTTTTCTTTTTTATGAATAGACAGATATTGCATACAATTTCAAGTAAAAAGTCTTTATCTACTTACTTAAAACCATATATCATTAGCCAAATTTCCTGCTTATACAGCTGTTTTCCTTGCCTGTCTAGTCCAGTGACGTTTTTCCAACTGTCATCAAATAATCACAGATGAGGGCTCCTTTACTGGCTACAGACCTCTAACAAAACACAATAATATAAACTATGTCTCAAAAGATAAAGAAGGCTCTCCCTGAGTCAGTCAACAACCACTACAACTGCCCAGAATTTCACATTTATCTCCCCTTAATTTTCACATCACTCCACCCTTTCACCTTACCAATACCAACTCTTACTTGTATTCAGCTATCCAGTTTTCTAATAGCTGGAATGAGAAGTCTCTGGAAGGTACTTCAACTGCACCTAACTCATGTTTTTATTCTATAGAAGCATTCTATTTGCCTTACTGTGATTGTCAAGGGTCAATAAACTTCCTGAACAAAGTGCTTCTTCATCCCAAGATGTTTCCAACCTCAGCATCATCAATAAAAATATAACCAAAGAAAGTGTTAAGAGTTTTTCAACCTACAAGATTTGATATTTGAATCTCAAAAAGGGTTGTCTTTTATTTTAAGTAGAAAATCTTCAGTTGAAGATCTTTTATACATGAATTATAGGCAGAAAGCTCAGGTATAAAAACTGATAGCTATGACTTTTTTTTTTTTGCTATGACTTTTTTTTGCTTTGGTTTTAGTTTAGGGGACTTTTTGCTTGGTTTGTAGATTTTTGTTCCTGAGATTGTCTTTCCAGGTAGTCCAGGCTGCCTTAAACTTAACATGCCTCTGTCTCAGCGTCCTAGCTGTTGAGGTTCCAAGTGTGTACTACCAAATCCTACCCTAAATGGAAGACCTACTGACACATCACACCATATAAGTAATTAAAATACAGCAAGCATCTATAGTGTTTACTAAGTACCAAGTGCCATTCTAAGTATTTTACACGGCTTGAGTCATTTGATACTATTTTCAGATGAGCAGACTAATGTACGAAATAGCTATAACAGAAATCAACGTTAGATGCTAAGTAGCAGAGCCAGTTTTTTTGTTTTTTTTAAATTTATTTATTTATTAAGGATTTCTGCCTCCTCCCCGCCACTGCCTCCCATTTCCCTCCCCCTCCCTCATCAGCTCAAAGAGCAATCAGGGTTCCCTGACCTGTGGGAAGTCCAAGGACCGCCCACCTCCATCCAGGTCTAGTAAGGTGAGCATCCAAACTGCCTAGGAACCAAAGCATCCCTGTCTTCGGGATCTAAATTCCTAATCACAGAGTCCTACAGAAGAATGGGGAGACATGAGAAGATATTTATGAAGAGAACTTAGTATCATGAACAGGTTAAGGTTTCTTGGAAATAAAGATACATAGAAGTATACTAGACAAGGTTTGTGAATAGGCAATCCTCAACATAAAATGATCTGCAAAACATGAGAACAATTGACTACTAGCCAATATAGCAAAAACAAAGGGAATGATCATGTCTATTGCTATTATGTCCTTGCTTGTTGAAAGATAAATTGGTTATAAACTCTTCCAAAGTGATTTGAATATGTACATATATTCAACTAAGTATTTAAATATGAATACTGTTCAAGCCAACCATTTTACTTGTATAAAATTCCTATAAAAACAATCAGATAAGCCGGGCGGTGATGGTACATACCTTTAATCCCAGCACTCAGGAGGCAGAGGCAGTCAAATCTCTGTGAGTATGAGGCTAACCTGTTCTACAATAGCAAGTTCCAGGACAGGCTCTAAAACTACAGTGAAACCCTGTCTTGAAAAACTAATAATAATAATAATAATAATAATAATAATAATAATAATAATATAAGGTGTGTATGTAGTGGTGAGCACTTTTAATCCCACCACTCAGGAAGCACAGGCAGGCAAATCTATAAATTCAAGCCCGGCCTGGGCTACATACTAAGTTCCAGGAAGCCAGATCTACATAGTTAAAGCCATCTCAAAAAACAAACAAATAAACAAAACGAGAAAGAATCAGATAGGAAATTATAGCTATAGGCTAATGAAACTCATTAAGCCATTGTTTATAGCATTTGCCAAAATATGCAAAATAAAAGACATATATATTTCCACTTAATGACATAGAAAAAGAATACTGTTAAAGAAAACAGTAGGTTTATAAAACTGTATAAGTGTATATATATAAATATATATATATTGTATATGTTTGCACATTATATACCCTCTCTGCGTTTTTGGAAAGTTTTTAAACTTTTATAAATTCTGTATTTCAGTTTCCATATCACTTTTCGTATAATCATGTATCACACTTTTCTAATCATGTAGAACGCCAATAGCCTCATCTCTAGAAGCTTAGAGAACTGAAACTCTTCTTATATAACATGATTCCTTCAAAGAAAATCTTAGCAAAGAGACTTTTTGTTCCCTATCTCAGTAAACACATGACTGAGTTTGATAGAAATCTGGGGCGCACATTAACTGTCACACAGCAAGGGCTGCTTGCTAGTCTGATCATTGGGTCGTGACCCCATGACCTCTAATACCATATCTCCTACTCGGTCTGCCTTCTAATCACCAGTCATCTGAGAGCTGAAAATAAACATAGATATGACAAATCACAGCTGCCCAGAGCTCATCAGCCAATCCAATTCAGGAGATAAAATCAGCCCAGTAATATATACTTTAAAATGGGTTTGGAGGGAGACAATGAGAGCCCAAGCAAATTCACTTCATAAGTACAGGCAATTAGCAGTCACCACATTGCAGGCCTTCTTAAGCAAAGATGTCACATGCTTCGAGCCAGGGACAGGGAGAAGCTGCAGAATCTCTTCACCTGCTGACTGATGAAAATGACTGGCGCTGGGGCGCCAGCTGAAAAATCAATTATTCACATCTACGAGGCAGCTGCCCCCTACACAGCAACCAGCAGCAGGTCGCAGGAAGGGGAGATTGTTGTGGTTTGTTGTTAACATGCACTGTCTATTTCTCTGGACTTGGAGCTCAACAACAGCAAAATCAATAGGCTGCTCCAAACCAAAAGGAAAAAAAAAAAAAAGATTGAGCACCACCTAACAATGGTGCTGCAGTGTACTAATGGCTCTCTTCCATATTAGATGCCTAGTGTATCTCCTAATGCAATAAGAATCCAGAGGTTTGGGACATTCCTAATTACTAGATAACTTCAACTAAAAAATAATAATGTACTATAATCAACTCATTAGCTGTTTTTCATTATTTCATTTCATCCACGTCCCCTCAGTGTCTTATGTCTTGTTAGCTCAAAAAGCCCTGTTTATATATGTATGGCTGCCTTTTTAAACAAACATGATAAGATTAAAATACTACTAAAACACATGATCAAAGACATACAAATCTTCTTTGGTCAGATTATTTATGTTTGGAGTGTATTTCAGAAAAACAATGTTTATTTGTATGGTTCTAATGTCTGCTGATACTTATAAATGAAACACCTAATATTATTCCCTTGTGGGAAAACGTTGGGATGCAAAATAGTACAGACATTTTATAAAACCATTTGGCAGTTTCTCATAGGTATAACCTCACCATTGGCATCCAGCTTCCAGATGAAATGAAAATTAATGTTCACCCAAAAACCTGAGCATGGCTGATGACAGTAGCTTTATTCATAATATCTCCAAAGTGTAGATAACTAAATTTTCCCTTGCTGGTGAATGGGAGAATGGATAAAATATTGTGCATAAGAAAATTGGCCAGAAATAACTAAAAAAAAAAGCTCCTGATACAAACAAATGGATGGATGCATCTATATATTAGACCAGCGGTTCTAATATCTCCAAATTTATTTGCATTATAATTAGTAACAATAGCAAAATTACATTTATGAAGTAGCAACAAAAATAATTTTATGGTTGGGAGTCACCACACCGTGAGGAACTGTATTAAAGTGAAAAGTTGAGAACCACCGTACTGGCCTAAGAGACAAAGGGTAGACTCAAAAGATATATACTGTAGGATTCCATTTACATAACATTCTTGCCAAGTCAAAATTATAATAACAGAAAAGAGACTATTGCTTAACAGGCAGTGTAGGCTTGGGGGGGGGAGGTAGAGCACAAATGGGCAGCTGGCTGAAATTATTTAAAACAAATAACACACAGGGCAGGAAACCCTGACTGCTCTTAGGACTGGAGAGGGAGGGGGAGAGGGAGTGGGGGGAGGGGGAGGGAAATGGGACAAGGGGAGGAGGCGGAAATTTTTAATAAATAAATTTAAAAAAAAAAAACACAAATAACACTTTTGTCTTTTATTGTGGTGGAAGCTTTTGAATATTGTGTGTTTGTGAAACTCCACAGAGATAGAAACTAGCAAAACAAATTTTACTATATGTAAAATATACTTCAGTTTTCTTAATTGAAAAAAAAAAAAAACCTAAGGTAGGTAAAAGAACTCCAGGAATGCTCGCTTTGGCAGCAGCATGTACTAAAATTGGAAAGTTTACACAGATTAACACGGTCCTTGTGTAAGCATGACATGCAAATTCATGAATCTTTTTATGTTTTTAAAAGGAACTCAAGGAATCCATCTACGATACTAAAGCACTTTATTGCTCATCCCAGTACATTTAGTTTGTGTTTCGTCTTTTACTTAGCCTTGTTCTCCCTGTCACATCTGCAGCTGGAGCAGACAGGACTCTCCAGAACGCATTCCTTTTTGCAGAACCCGATTGCTGTGGGCAGAACCTCCAGCTAGGACCTAGAGAAAAAAATCTAAGGGCTGCCAGAATTTCTTAGAACCAGATAACCAATGTAGTCTTTGAATGGTTAGGTAGCCAGAAATCCTCATGCTACTTGACAATTTAAAGATGGCTAGAGTTAAAAAAAAAAAACAACCAGATTACCAATGTTTAGTGCTATCCCACACTGACTACTAAGAACCTTGTTCCATCAAGTGAGGAACTATTTGGTTTATGTGCCCTGTGATTGTATGACAAAGGTTCTGTGGCAGTACTCAAAGGGCTACATTGAGTATCTTTTCTTTATTGTCAATGTTGTTTCATTTTTAGACAATTCCATACTATGTACCATGCAATGTGTTGTGATCTTATTTCCCACCCCTATTATCATCCCTCTGAACTCCTTCTTTTCATCAACCAGCCCCCCCACACACACACAGGAGTTCAGAGGGATGGTAACGTCAAAGCACTAATCCCCATCCTCTCCCTCTTCTGCTATGTCCCATGGGCATTAGAAGTGACATAGGTATTCCATTCAGGGTTGAACACTAAGCAGTCCACGTTCTCAGCACTCTGAGCAGAGTTATCATTGACTACTACAAAACAGAGCTCCTCTGTCCAAGACTAAGAACTTCCCTGGTCTATGGGCATGGTCATAATTTCTTAGAAGGCAATTTGGTAACATGTCCATTTTGAAAACTATAGTAGTAGATGACCTCCCAAGCCATAGGCTTTTGTCTGGGTTTTCAGTACCTAGGATGCTCCTCCCCTTCATGGAATGGATTTAAAATCCAATCAAAAAACAGTTGGTCACTCCCAAAACAGCCAGGTCACTATTCAATAAGTGAATATATCTTTTCAGGAATTAAAGCTTCAGGGACCACAGCTGAGTAAAAATGTTAATGATATTTTTTCGCTCACAACCTAAATAGCATTTTCTGATGCTCTAAACACTGGCTGGCAGAAATGGAGCTCCCAACTCAGTTCCAGCTTGATTTTTTTCAATATCCTGTAATCAAATAATGTGATTCCTTTAGCAATGAGATCTTATATTTTAGTCCTTGTGAGTAAACAAGAACAATGACAATACTCTGGTCAACAATTCATAGGGAATTATTCTGTACCTAACACTAGGATTTTCATTTACAAACTTTGATTTCTGGGTTTAGCGTTTTGCACCCATACATGATAAGAATGTTCCAAGCTGTTTTGAATTATGTTTTTCTTAGCTTACAAAGTAGTAAGTTTCTATGTTTTTCTTCATACATTCTTAGATTTCTTCCCTGCTACACCTATCCCCCATTATCCTGCCCCATTTCTGTTTAAACCTTTCTACATATAATATCACCCATACTATTATATCCCAGGTATTTTAATATCCCACTACCAAAATGCTTCCTTTGATGGCTTCTCTCAAGATTACCATAATGCTTCCTCTGGCCGCTTCCCTCAAGCTTCCCGAGTTCTTCAGACACTCACTCCAACTTACCCTCAAAATTCAAAACTTAAAAACTAGGATATGCATATAAGAAAGAACATATAATATAATGATCTGTGTCTGGGTTGCCTCACTCAGTATAATAGTATCTATCCATTTCCCTAAAACGTTTAGGATTTCATTTTTCTTTAGTGGTGAGTAGAATTGTACTTCTTATGTGCCATGTTTCCTTTTTCTACTCAGCCAGGAGGCATGGTGGTGCACACCTTTAATCCCAGCACTGAGGAGGCAGGCAGGTTTCTGTGCATTTTGGGATCAATCTGGTGTACAGAGCAAGCTCCACGAAAGCCAGGGACACACAGAGAAACCCTGCTTCAGAAAAAAAAAAGAATTCCCATTTTCTAATCACCATTTGATAGACATGTAAGCTGATTCCATTTCCCAACTACTGTAAATAGAACAACAAACATAGATGTGCAACTATCAATATAGTAAGATACAGAATCCTTTGCACATATCTAGCCAGGTGATGTGGGATTTCCCTCTGTATGCTGTGAATACCATTGGATAATAAAGAAGCTGTTTTGGGCCTGTGATAAGGTAGAACAGATCTAGGTGGGGAAAACTAACTAAATGCTGGGAGAAAGAAGGCAGAGTTAGGGAAAACCCATGTAGTCCCAACAGAGACAGATGCTGGAACTTTACACAGTAAGTCACAGCCATGTGGTGATACACAGATTAATGGAGGTGGGTTAGTTTAGGATGTAAGAGTTGACCAAAAATATGCTTAAGCTATTGACCAAACAGTATTGCAAATAATATGATTTCTGTGTGATTATTTCATGGCTGAGCAGCCGGGAACTAACTAGTGGCCTCTTACAACAAATTGGTGCCCAACATGGAGCTAGCTAAATCCACTTAAAACCTGAGGGGGCTTTAAAAGAAATTCTAGACATTAAAAAACAAAGTTTAGCTGCATTTTTTTTCAAATGGGCTCTGCTTGATGGTGACATGCTACAGCTCCTTTAAGAGAGGCCTTCCTAATTCAACAATAACAAAAAATGATAATACCACACTAGACAAAATAAACTGTATCCCAAAGCAAAGATAGTGGAGAAGAGAAGGAACTCTCCGTAATTCCAAACTTTCTCAATAGGAGAACTAAAGTTCTGTTTGTCTTCCAGGAAGTTCCTTCCTTCCAAAAGTTATTATCCACTTTATGTTATACCATTCCTACCTGTGAAGAAGGTTCTAGTTAAGTCATTGATTTGATTTCAATAATTATATTGAAATATCATTTTGTAGATGTTTATCAAATGTTCACAACCGATACCGTATATCCAAATTTATGTGACTAATTACATGATTTCAGATTACTTTTTCTTAATTAACCTCTAAATCTGGGGATAGTTTCTCTCACATAATTATTCTATATTTTAGTATCAATCCATGTAATCTATCTTAAATAATTTTTGGAAGTAAATTACCTAAAGGAAATATCAGTTAAATATATTTTGAAGACCTTCATAGAATAAAGATAATTATTCTGAGTCTACGATCCAACATTGAACTGGATGCTCATAATGCAATAACTATGAAAGAACCCAGGGCTTAAAACAAGCCACTGTGTCAATAAGATGTTACCAGCTTGCTCCATAGAACAAGGCACACCAACAATTGAAGCTCACACAAGCTTTGGAAAGCTATGGTCCACGCTAAACTATCAACTATCTCCCTTGAAAGATGTCTCCATATAAAATGGCATCTCAACTTCCCAACCAACTCCATACTGCTCCTACTAACATTTTCAAAATGCAAAAAGATCATCACGGATCATTTCTTGTCATATTGGATGCTTTTTGAAAGAGATAGTAAGACTGGCAAATGGCTCCTAAAAATCTATTAAATAAATCTATCAACAAAATGCAGAATAAGCGTGAAAAATAATGAAACCATTGCTGAATGAGGCAGATGGCTTGGCAACCCTAAAAGACTAATATCAAAACAAACATTCATTTGAGTCTTCATCAAGCGTCACTAAATTAGTATGTGAATTCAAACATTTGTCTTTCTCTGTTTCTTTCCCAGTGATAGGATCTGTATGAGTAAGGACCACCAGCAAGAAGAGGAGGAAATGTTAACCAAAGAAAAGAGTACTTGTGAGTGATGCTGACACTAAGCCTTATGGTATCATAATAGAAACTATTGGAGACATTCGATCTATACCTCAAAGTCCTAAGGGCGTATTTGAGTTCTTTCCTCCATAATTAACACCCCAAGTTTTTCAAACTTTGCCATTATATTCTCCTTGTACTGAAGTAGAATAACTGCCATGCTTTTGGTGAGTTGATCTTTAGTGGTAAATGTACTCACAAACATGAAAAACTCATTTTTAGGTTATATGAAAGTTCACAGAGAAGCATATGTTATGGGGAGAAAACATCAATCTTGTTCATAAAATAAGTAATACAGTCACATTAAAAAATACATCTTTGCAAAATTTCAACATATAGAAATCTGGCCACTAAACTATGCAAAGGATATAGTAAAGATGTATGTGTGTATCCCACAAGATTCACTTAGGCTCCCACAATCACACACACACACACACACAAAAATGCTCAGGATATTAAATACTTATAAAAGACCACAAATTATAATTCATAGTTTAAAGGGGAAACTACTGTGAAAGCAAGGATTTGTCATTGACTCGGAAAAAGTCCATGATAACCTTTTTTTGAAGTGACTCATTATGAAAATAAAATATATTCAAAACACGTCAATAGAATATGTGAGCAGTATTAAAGGTAAATTAAGACTGGTTTTAATCTCTTTTGGGGGCTGTCAATCAAAAATATTCCTATAACTTTCTAGTTATCACATAGAACTCACAACCCTAATGAAAAGAAACACAACAATACATAAGCATATCCTAATGGTGCATGATATGAAGTTGCCTTCAGTGAATTTATTTTAATTATTTTAATTAATTAATTTATTTTAATTAAATAAGAGCCAGGTTACTTAAAAGCCTCTTCCCAAAATCCAGGTTGTGTTTGTGTACTATAATCTGGGACTCAAAATCTGAAGACTCATTGGGTGACTACTTAAGGCGTTTGAGCAACTGGGTAAAAAGGAAAGAAAAGAGAAGGTTTTCTTCAGATTTTTTTTCAGTATTTTTGCTTATTTATTTATTGCCTTTGAAACAGACTCTCGGTGTATGTAGACGTCATGGAGATTCATCTCAAATCTTTATCCCTCAGATGCCAGCTTCTTGAGTTCTAGAAATACAGACATCTTCCACCACACTTAATTGTTTATGCTCATTCTTTAAAATTAAACGCATTAATACCGAGATATCTAAAATTACCTCAGTGTGCAACAATTGAGCAGTATTTATATATGTTCTGGCTCATCTGCTTAGTACAGTGCCATTTGTGATGTGTCTTAGCGGCACAAAAAAAAAGCGAAAGAGAGAGGTCATTTCAGAACGTGTGTGGAGTAGTCATTAAGTAATGTTTGCCAAATTTTTGTGATTCTTCTCATTGTCTCAGCAGACAGTATGATAATGCTTCATGGCCCATATGAGCAGTAATTTGGGGCAATAAGTTGTATGTAGAATTGGTATCTGTCACTTCAAACCAGAACATTTCTTTTCTGGTAGGAAAGCCTTCAGGGCTTTTTTCCACTCGGCCATAGCAACTTCCAAAACAACAGCTTCCTGTTAGCCTAAGTACAGTGCTGAGAAAATGGCTCTATGGAGCAAAGCACTCCACATGCCTGTGATGACTTGAAACACGAGTATACTGCTTAAATTCCTATCGATTTCGAGGTTGGGAATTAGATCATCACGTCCTAACATATTTTCTAACAATAATAAACTATTTACATTATCATTCATGGAAAATTTTACCCAGAAGCAAATATACTAATATGTTAATGCAGGGTAAATATCTTTGGGTGAATCATGGATGAATCTTTATCAACATTCTGAAGTTCCCATCTTTTCACAATGTCCATATAACTTCACATTTGAAAAAAAATACTTTCTATGCTTCTACATGGTAAGATGTATTATAGAGATAAAATCTTTTCATTGGTTTCCTTATTTTCTAATTAGGTAAATTAGACCAGCTTCTACCATACAGCTCTCCCCAAAAATTGAAATACACCTTTCCAAGTATCACTAAAACTTTTGTTTGTTATTCTTTGCATGAATTCCAGGACAGCCATGGTTACATAGAGAAACCCTATGTAGAAAAACAGAAAAATAAAAATAATAAATAAATAACCCCCAGATGTCCTGTCAAATGAAGAAGTTACTTCCTTATTTTAATTTTTAAGTACCTAAGGTATCCTCTGCATATAGAATTAAAAGCAAAAGCCTGAAATTCAGAAGGTTTTCTTGTGTTAGCTCTATTTCTTATGGAACTAATAAAGGAGGCATTAATAGATAAAAGCCTTTTCCTCTAGATACCAATTGTGTTACATCGATTACAATGTAAAGCTCAAGTGTATAGAAATTCACTTGACAGCTACTAAACAAGACAGCATGAACAAGAGTAATCTAATATATACTAATTTCAGCAAAGAAAATAAATGTTTGTGGGAGGGGGAATTTAAAGTGGCATTTAAATATAAGTACTACTGTAAGTATTATTTCACTGTAAGTTCCCACTGTTTCATACAATGCTGTACACACAGTAAATAGTCAAGTGGTTTAGTGGAAAGAACATTGCATTAAAAGGCAACAGGCCTGGGTTTTTGCTCCAACTTCACTAATATGTAATTAGCTAGATTTTTAATCTATCATTTTATCCATTTCCTTATCAGTAAGTTGGGAATAAAATATATATATATATATTGTTTGCCTCAGATTCAAATAGTGATGTGATGAAGGCAATGAATGTTTTATATAAAGTTATAAAGAATTCTTCAAATGATAAATTTATCTCCTTTTTTATAACCTTGCTGCACAAAGGAAAAAAAAACTATCTTACAAGATTTCATCTTACCTTCCCTAAGATCAATAATAATCAAACCCTACATGCTTCTATAAGTGAATCTTGGGACATGAACTACTTAGATGTTAATAAATCAAAGATATGGAGGTCTGCTCTTCATGCTACTTGAAATTCCTACTTGCTACAATTTTTAAAACAGTCTCTTTTCTGAAAATCAAACCAAGGTCATTACTTAGGGTTTTGACAATTAGCATAGTACTTGAAATAGAAAGTTTTAGTCATTTTCCCTCAACACAGAGTATTGCTGCTAGTAGACTCTAAATAATCTGTTTTCATTTCTACCTGGTGTGGCAGAAAGGCATTGGGAAGGGCTAAAGGTAACAAAGACTCAAAGACATCTGGACTAAAGTCTAAGTAGGCCAATGATACTTAAGTGCTGATTCCTTGAAAATGTTCACCAAGACCTACTTTGCTTTAAACCGAGAATCATTAAACTTTTTCTGATGACTTTGAATAGTCAAAGTAATGTTGGAGGTATCACAAATTATGTTGTACAGCAGTTGTAATAAAAACCACATGATACTGGCACACATATACACACAGAGAGAGGAGGGGCAGATGAATGACTGGATGGGGTGGAGCGGAGTAGCACAGCATGGAAGGGCATGGTGTGGCATAGTGCAGAATGGGAAAGGATTGTATAGAGTGAAATAAACTCACTCAGCTAAGTACCAAAGTCATACACTGGAAAACAACTGGTGCGACATCTGTTTAGAGAAAACTGAGATTAGATCCCTATCTCTTCTTACCTGGTACAAAACCAAGCCAAAGACAGAGGGATTAAGCAGATGTTCAGTGATTGATGATGCCTGCTGCTCTTGTAGAGATTCTGGTTTTAGTTTCCAACACCTACGAGGCAGCTCAAAAGCATGCTTAGTACCACTTCCACAGGATCTGGTGCCCTCTTCTGGCCTCCACAGGGACTGAGTATGAATATGGTCCATATACACAACGGCAAAACACTCACATACATACAAAAAACTTAAAAGTGAACCAAAAACATTAATGTAAGGCCTGAAACTTTGAAACTACTAGAGAAAAATATTTCAAAGTTTGGGATGGGCAATGACCTTCTAAACAGATTGCCAATAACTCAGAAAATAATGGCAAGAAATGACAAATGGTATTGAATCAATTTCCAAAGCTCCTGGACAATAAAAGAAACAGAGTAAAGGGACAGCCTTCAATTGGAGGAAATCTTTGCATATATTTATCCAGTCAATGATCTATAAATGACTTAAAAATTAAATGCCAAATAAGCAAATAATACTATCAATAAATGGGCAAATGAACTGAAGAGACACTTCCCAAAAATGTACAAATAGACAGTAAATACATTTGAAAATTCCAATCATCACATTTTTTCATCACGTTTCATCAAAAATGAAATGACACTTTTTACAGAAAAATGGAGCTTGAGATCATCATGTTAAGTAATACAAGCCATATTCATACAAGTTTCACACGTTTTCTATATTAGGAGGAATCTAGATTTTAAAAATCTAAAACATGAAAGTAGAAGGGAAAATTATTTGTGTAAATGAAGAGAATGGTGATAGGGTAGGAAGAACAATATAGGGTAATATGGAATAAATGTGACCAAAATATATGCACTATGGAAACATACCAATGAAGCCCATTCTGTCATAAAATTAAAATATGGCAATAAGCTGGGCATGGTGATAATTGCCTATAATCCTACCTACTTGAGAAGTTAACACAAGATCATTTGTGTCCAGGACTTTTGGGCTATTCCAACCAGTATATATACTATATGTGGCATCAATATGCTAACTTTCTAGAGAAAGGGAGCCATCAGGCTGCCTAAAGAGGGATGGATTGTCCAGGTTGCAAATGGACAGGTTAAAATATGCCGATAGAAAGAACTTTAATAGACTTTTAAAGTAATATAAAACTTAATAAAAAGAAACAGTTAACAAAATCATCAAAATTCTAAAGCCTTAGCTATACGAGAAAAGAAGAGATTGAATATTCAAATAGCAAAATCAGAGACAAAAAGGGAGACAAATGATGCCACCAAAGGCAAAAGGTTCACGGAGTACATATGTGTGTGTGTGTGTGTCAAATGTATTGTGTGTATGTATATATATATACATATATATATATATAATATATATTATAAATATATATATATCAACAAATTTGATCCTACAGAAACTAATAAGCTGCTGGACACATTCTTCTTAATAAGACAGAATCGTGAACAAATAGAGTCTGAACAAACAATATTAATTAACAAGACTAAATCAGTAAAATGCATCCTATCAAAAAAATATCTTCTGACCAGATAGTTTCATATTGAATCCTATCAAGCTCGTGAAGAAGTAATACCAATTTTTCTCCAGTTATTCTGAAATATCAGTAAAGGCGTTCTTCTAAACTCATTACATGAAGTTAAATCCCTGATGGGGAGATGATAGGGAAGCTCTATTAATCAATCACACCTAATTAAGGTGTGGCTACCTGGAGCCCAGGAAGAAAAGCTGGGAGGGACCAGGTGCTCTCCCTCTCTCTGGGCAATTCCTGCCCACAGAGGAATTTGGACTTCCCATTCTTGTGGCGTGAGTTTCCCCTTATAACAATTAAAAATATAATTGTTTATCTTTAAGCTGGCCTGGTTATTTCCCGAATTGAGCTAACCCCAAACACCGATAGAGGGCTAATATCCAAAATATATCAAGAACTCAAGTAATTAGATATCAAGAAACCAAATAATCTATTCAAAATAAGGTACAGATCTAAACAGAATTCTCAATTAGAAGAATCTCAAATGACCCCAAAGGCAGTGTTCTTGTCTACTCTGGTACTGCCAGTTGTGTTGGCTGGATTTTGAGATGGAAGTTGGTAGCCTTTAGACCATAACTGCTAAGCCTGAGAAACTTTTCAGAGGGGAAAATCCTTTCCATCATAAGCTTTGCAGTTCCTATCTGTGTGATATATACTCAAGCTATCTGTATAAATTTAAGCTTTGGACTTAAGATAAATTGAACATGTTTCCCTTATACAAATATTCTTCAACAGTTTAAGTGTTAACTTTTTATGGTGAACATTAAAATACAATTAAGATTCAATAGACTTTTCCATCTGTACAATTATTTTGAAAAGTAAACTCCAACTTAAAAGAAAGTTATTTTTATGCTTGGTAAGAATACATTGTTCTAAATCATGATTATAATGGATAAATTAGAAGAAACACAGCTTTTGCCCAGCAGGGATTGTATCCTGAGAACTCAATAAATTTAGGCTAATTTGATTATTTTAAAAGCACAATTTCTTTTCTATACACAATTGCATCAGCTGGAATTCCATTTGGCAGGAAATTTCAGAAAAATCTAGAAATGCTGAGAAAATTAATGGATTACTTAATATTTAAACATATGGCAAAGAAGTAAAAATTTCTTCTCTATATATACTGTATTCCACCTTAACCAATAATTACTTTACTTTGGGCATCATGTAATAGCCAGGCAAGATGAAGAAGGAAGAACATCAGTTAACTTTAGCTGTATCTCATGGTATAAGAAAAACTACTGATTTTTGTATGTTAGGTTTTAGTTAGGTTTGTATCCTACAACTTTGCTGAAAAAAAAAATGTGGTACTTAGTTTTTGAGGTCTTTAGTGGCATCTTTGGGATTATTTTAATGTGTAAAACTACTTGTTAAGAATTTGTGGAATTAAGAATTAAGGACTTGATGGTGAGGATAATAGAATATAATAGGGGAGAGGAAAAATATAAGATTGATCTAAACCCAATACAACTATATACAAAGGAACAGATACCAAATATAAAATTACAAGCAATATAAACAATATTAAGCAAGGAACACATAACAAAAGTTTTACTAAACATTCTGTTTTCAGAAGTCTAAATCTTGCA
>NW_004949184.1:721714-723380 GCF_000317375.1 Microtus ochrogaster
GTTGAGGTATGGGCATTTCTGTGTCCAAAGGCCAGTTTTGCCACGAAGAAAATTAGCTCCAGGTGGAGTGTCTTCTGTGCTCAATATTCTCTCAGGAAAAGATTGGTGCTGCCAGGAGCAATCATGTCTCATGTCAACAGAACTCTAAGTTATTTAAATGCCATTTTCTACAGTTCTTTGAAGTGGTTGAAGATTATCTATCTATGCAGGATATAATTTCTATGTATCTCAAGAACCTGATTAGTCTAACTATTAGTATGACAAACATAGATGACTATTGATATATAATTCTTAATACCTATATAACTTAAAGACTAAGACAATAAACAACTGTGCAATATATGAGGACAATGACCTCCAAATGTAAACAATGTATAAGTATCTTTATCAGAGGTAGAAATGTACACTGCAATATTGTTAATATATCAACATATAAAAAATGTTTAAAACAGAGGTAGAAGCATGCATACATACAATATTCAATATTATTTAACTTTGTGTCAATATACAAGAATTTATACAAATTTGTTTATAAATAATAACTCACAAACCAATCTATTGTCCCATCATCCAATCCCCCCTTTTTTTAACAAAAGGATCACTGAGCTTATAAAATTTCCCTCAACCCTCAACCCTCAACCCTCAACCATATACCAATTATAATCAACCCTTAAATGATGTCCCTAACCCTGAGGACAAACTTTCCTGGGAGAGGGGACATACTCTTCTAGAATTACTTCCAGCTGTCATAGGGGCAATGTTCTTTCTATGGGGTCCTGTGAAAGTAAAATGCTGGTTAAGTTTCAAGATTAATGTCTGGTAAGATTGCAAATAGTCTTTGAGTATTTTGTGGAGATCTGGTCAGAACATTGTAAAAGATGTGCACCATTTCAGCTAACCAAGCTGGAATCTTATTGAGCAGCTGGTACCCAAAACAGGTCTTATAGTAGCGCTATCAGTATCATGATGTCATATCAATCAGGTGGAGTTGTTGTTGTGGGGCCCCATCTTCTTCCTGGAAACTTCAGAGTTTACTACAGAAAAATTCATTGTTCATTGTGGGAAACATAAGCATTATTTATATAGACATAGTCAGACATATATATTCAATGAAGGGTGTGATAAAGACAAAATAGATATGAAGAAAAGTAAAAATATAATTATTTATCTTTAAGCTGGCCTGGTTATTTCCCGAATCGAGCTAGGCCCAACATATTGGATGTGGAGTTTGTGAAAATATTTTCCCATTCTGTAGGCTGCCATTTTGTTCATATGATGGTGTTCTTTACCTTACAGAAGTTTTTCAGTTTCATGAGGTCCCATTTATTAATTTGCCAGGCTCTTATGCAACCAGGCAGTTTAGTACTCGGGACGTCAGGAAGGGATATTGTGGGAACTTCTATGAACTACTTCTTATTGTAATGAGAATGAAGCTGAAATGCCTCTTTTTTTCAATGTACATGTTTGCATGTAATGCTGTCAGCAGGAGAGTAGCCCGAGTGACAAAGCTCTTGCTGAAGATATGCCCTGGGACATAAGAAGAAGGGAGAGAAAAAAGATTGCCTGTTCATGTGATCTCTTCCCATTCCACAGGCTGCCACTTTGTCTGATTGATGGTGTCCTTTACTTTACAGTTGAGCAGTATTCCATAGTGTGTATATATACC
>NW_004949184.1:723830-751271 GCF_000317375.1 Microtus ochrogaster
TTCTCCATTTGTTAGTTAGTTTTCACTTTTTAGCAACTGTGACTACAGTAGCAAAGGACATGACTGAGCACGTATCTATGTGATACAATGTTCTTTTAAATAGTGTGAACAAGCCAGATACGGTGGTGTGTGCCTGTAATACCAGAACAAGAGAGGCTGAAGCAGGAAGATCATGTTTGAGGCCTATATGGGCCTCAAGATACCCCATCCCAGAACAAGAACAAACAGCCAAATGAACAATAATTTAACACTCACTGTCAGGCATTGGTCCAAACTTTGACGGTATAATATCTCCTGACCCTTAAAACAATTCTATGAGATGAGTAGTATTTTGTCCAATTTACAATTAAGAGGCTTATGAAGGCAAAGTGGCTAATCTAAACTCAAATAGCTAGAATCTGCACAGTTCAGCCTCTAAACACATTTCTCAATCACTGTGACACATCAGGCCCCACTTCCATATAACTTATAAATAAGGACTTGCTGTGTTCAAATGTTCTTTGGGATTACAGAAACAGCTGAACCAAGATCATGGAAACTCATGAACTATAGATAGACAGTTGTGGAGTCTCCATGGGCCCAAACTAGGCCCTCCATGTGTGGGAGACAGCGGTGAAGCTTGGACTATCTGGGAGGCTCCTGGCAGGAGGACCAGGATCTGTCCCTGGTGCGTGAACTAGCTTATTGGAGCCCATTCCCTATGGTGGGATGCCATGTTCAGCCTTAATGCAGTGGGGAGGGGCTTGGTCCTGTACCAACTTAATGTGCCAGACTTTGTTAACTACCTATGGGAACCCTTAGCCTGTTGGGAGGAGTGGATGGCAGGGAAGAGTGGGAGGAAAACTGTGGACGAAATATAAAATGAAATTTTAAAAGTAAATTAAAATTTAAAAATGTCTTTAAATGTGTGACTGATGATCAGATAAATGTATGTATATATGTATGTATATGTGACACATATATCACACATACATGTATATATATATAATACACATATATCATGGATTTGTTCACAGATGTGGAAAGGGTCAACGGACACCCTCAGTCTATAGTACTATGAATCTATTTGGTTTTGCTATGGAGACTAACCAAATAATCCCTGATTTCTCCAAGTCTGGCCTTTTCCACAGCTAATTCCTTGTCAGATACTTTATCCTAGAAAATAAGTGACCAAAAGACATGAGTTCCCATCATAATCTAAACTGTATGGAAAAGGCAGTTCAAAGAAAGCATTTCAATAATCAACTCCGTGCCCCTAAAATGTATTTAATAAACAACTTAGACTGTACTAGACGCCCTAAAAATGTAGAGACCCTGAGGGATTACAGGATGATTACATTATGAGACAGGTCAGGAAACACTGCAGCCCCCCTGGCTTAGCAGGTGCGCCTCAGGAAGCCAAAACTGGATCCTGCAAGAGTAGACTACACGTACTGGCTTTGTGGGAGCCTAGGCAGTTTGGATGCTCACCTTACTAGACCTGGATGGAGGTGGGTGGTCCTTGGACTTCCCACAGGGCAGGGAACCCTGATTGTTCTTCGGGCTGATGAGGGAGGGGGACTTGATTGGGGGAGGGAAATGGGAGGCGGTGGCGGGGAGGAGGCAGAAATCTTTAATAAATAAATTAATTAATTAAAAAAAGAAATAAAAAAAGAGTAGACTAGCCACTCCAGAAACAAAGCCAAACAGGAAGTCCTTCCTAAAGACCTGCAAAGTGGCCCAGCTACCTTGAAAAATGAATCTTTCTTAAAACAAAGGTAAAGAAAGCCCAGGTGGAGCCTCTCCTGCTGGGAAGTGAAAGAGCACCAGTCCTAATCCCAAACTGGAGGCGCAGAGGAGAACCCAGTGTTCTGAAGCCTTCCCACTGAGTAACATTTCCAGCTTTTCCATTCTTGCTGTCTGTAGAACGCCTTTATAGTTATCTTGAGAATACACTCGATATAGAAAGAAGCCTGCTGTTTGGCTTTTTTTTTTTTTTTTTTTTTTTTTACTGCTAAGCTATTGATATTTTAGGAGAGTCACTGAACTTTCTCCATGAGCTAAAATCCCCAAAGGTTAGTGAGTTTTCTGGGCATCTGCAAAACTAACTTTAAATGCAGTGCCTAACTGGCATTTGTGTTTATCAGCCTTTGAGAGAGAAGGCAGCAGCGTAACATGAAATTATTATTCCAGTTTAAATCTATCCATCCCTCATCTTACACACAGGTACACCTATACATCTTGACTTTTTTTTTTTAAGAATGAGGACCAAAAGGTTGGGACTTAATTTTTTAATTAACAATGATATTTCTCCAAGACAATGACTATGATCTGCTTGCCTATATTTTAACGTCGCTTTTAGCCCACACAGTCCAGCTGTTATTTCCAGGTTGCTAAAATAATGAGCATCATTAAATAACAGTGTTGAAATGAAGCACATGTGATTCAGTGCAAATTAATGCCTCATTCAGAAGGGTGCTGTTCCTCTCCACCAGTGTCTCCAACCTCCAGTACCAACAGTATCCCCTTTCAGCAAGAGTAGGTTATTAAGGCAGCTGGGAAACACAGACTGGTGCTCCCCCTAGCAAGTCCTGACAGTAGAGATGAATCACAGACTCAGATCTCACTCTTTTCTTAATATCACAACTAAACAGTGAATGGCCAATGGTTCAGCTAATGAATGGCATAGTGCTTCTTAGAGACTGTATCTTTCATCTACATAGACCACTGATAAGAATTGTATCATCTTTGTAACCATTTGACCAGTTCTCTTACAATAGTATGTTCATGGCACCCAGTTGTCAACTGTAACTTAAGCACCTATCATGTGGTGGGCCCTGCGGTATAGGTTATATCCCTACTGACTTGCTCCCTGAGCATTCACAGCTTACCTTTAGTAGGGATTTGGTGAGTTAAACAAGCAACAACAACACGGACTAGCAATGACTCCAGAGAAGGTAAGGGTGGTGGTAGAAGTGCATGGTAAGGGCATCTAAACATAGAAAAGGGCTTGTTAGAGAACACAGCACCTAAATTAAGACCTGAAACATGAGTAGAAATCATCAGATGAAGGTGTATTCCAGGCAGAGATGATGCCCTAGGTCACATTTCGGGCATGGGGGGAATGACAGGTTTCAGTAATTACAAAACGTGCAATATGCCTGAAGCCTGGAGTTAAAAGGAGCAACGTGGTTAGACTTCTTTAAACAGCTTATTCCATTTAGAGCATTTGCATCTTCAAACTTCAGTGTCTCCTTATCTAAATCCATTATGCACCCTTATTATTCTGAAAACAACTTTAGCTAATATTTATATACAAAATAGAAGCTACCAAACAAAACTTCCTCCCCCATTATCAAGCATAGAAACTACAATTCAGTGCTAATTGTCCTGAGTACTTTCTCCAGCCCAGTGCCTCACAGTAGACTTACCACCTTTTATATATTCAGTCTCCCCTTATCAAATAATTCAGTCCCATAAATGTTAAACATGCTCATATTCTCCCATTAAAAAAAATCCTGCCCCATATCCTTCAAGTAGATGGTGATTTCCATCTTCCTCACAAGAAAACTTTTCTCGAGTCATGCATATTTGTGACCTCCACCTGCTCAGAGCCCAGTCATTCCCCACTGTGTAGTTTATACTAACGTCACCAATGGTAGCCATGGTCCTGCGCCAAAATGGCAGTTTTCCATCTTCATCTTCATTAATGTCCAAAAACACTGACCATGGTGAGTAAACCAATTTTTATCATTCTTTGTTTGGCTTCACACCCACCTCTAGCTTTCTTTTGCCTTTTAGCTTTGCTCTTTCTAACTCCCATTTTTCTAGAAAGTCATTAAGTGTCTAAGTTCCTCAGTGGTTGGATAGGGGACTCTTCCCTCTCTTGGTGTAAAATTATTTCTCCCTATAGGAAACCACACCACTGTCTTGGATTGCTATTTTAGGTAAACAATGCATATATTTATATCTTTAAGCCGACGAGCTCTCCTATGGGTCTCATTGCTATGTGTATACACATTATCCTACTAAACATTTCACCTGCGTGTCTCAAACTCGGTTCAAACTCTGTGTGTTCCAAACTGAACTCATATCCATCTGCAATCTTCCTCACACTTAAAACAACATTCTTCAAATATTTCCTATCCCAGTAGATGGTACTATCATTCATCCATTTTCTTAAGCCAGAATTCTAAGAAGCAATTTTTACATTTCCCCTTCATTCCCTGCTTCTAGATTGTTACAGGCTCGATGAATTCTACCTTGAGCAGATCTCTTGAACTCAGACTCTTCATAAAACACCTGCCATCTTCCTAGTCAAAGTTCTCACCACCTCCTACCTAGACTAGTACAGTGCTCTAGACATGGACTGAAGTTATTTGGCACAACTGATCTTTTCAAGGCACAAACTTTCAGTGCTGACCAAAATGGAGTAAGCCTACTAAAATATATCATGCCAATTACAACCAAAATAATATACTAAATATAAAAGGAAGATCCTGAGACCTCTGAAAAGACTGAAATAGTAGGAACATTTGGAAAAGAAGCTAAAACTCAAGGTAGGCACGTTTTCACATTATTTTCCTCTCAACTCCATCTCTGCAGGTAGCAAAACCTCCAAGAACAGTCCTGTGATTGTTTTTTTTCGTTACTATTTTGTTACAACATTTCTTCCTTCCCTTTCCTCCCTTCAAACAGAAATAAATGCCAAGAAAATATTTTTGGACAGGTGAGATGGATAAATAGGCAAAGGCACATGCTATAAAGCCTGACAACTTGAGTTCAATCACCAGAATTCATGTAGCAGAAGAGAACAGATGTCTATAAGTTATATGTATGTATACACAAAAAACAAATGCAAAATATCTAAAACATTTGGAATGAAAATGATTTAACTTTTTATCAAAAAATTGTAGCAATCCATGGATCTATGGGTTGCCTAAAGTTTTTTATAATTTGTCTCTCTATTCTCTCCCATTAAGATCAACAATAAAGAGTTCTTTGATTCTACTACAGAGCGACAGTACTGAAAACAGCCTGGTGTTGGCATAAGAACAGACAGGAGGAACAATGGAACTGAATCAAAGACCCAGATATTAATCCACACACCTATGAACACCTGATTTTTGACAAAAAAAAAGCAAAAAATATAAAATGGAACAAAGAATGTATATTTAACAAATGTTGCTGGCATAACTGGATATCAACACGTAGAAGAATAAAACATAAATCCCTGAATATCTATCACCATGCACAAAACTCAAGTTCAAATGGATCAAAGACCTCAACATAAAGCTATCCACACTGAACCTCATAGAAGAGAAAGTGGGAAGTACACTTGAATGCATTGGCACAGGAGACCACTTTCTAAATATAACCCCAGTAGCACAGACACTTGGAAACAATTAATAAATGGGACCTCTTGAAACTGAAAGCGTCTGTAAAGCAAAGGACACAGTCAATAAGACAAAACGGCAGCCTACAGAATGGGAAAAGATTTTCATCAACCCCACATTGGGCTGATCTCCAAAATATACAAAGAACTCAAGAAATTGGTCATCAAAAGAACAAATAATCCAATAAAAAATGGAGTACAGACCTAAACAGAGAACTCTCAACAGAGGAATCTAAAATAGCTGAAAGACACTTAAGGAAATGTTCAACATCCTTAGCCATCAGAAAAATGCAAATCAAAACAATTCTGAGATTCCATCTTACACCTGTAAGAATGGCCAAGACCCAAAACACTGATGACAACTTCTACTGGAGAGGTTATGGGGTAAAGGGAACACTTCTGCATTGCTAGTGGGAGTGCAAAGCTGGTACAGCCCCTTTGATATCAGTATGGTGATTTCTCAGAAAATTAGGAAACAACCTTCCTCAAGACCCAGAAATATCACTTTTGGGTATATATATCCAAAGGATGCTCAATCATATCACAAGGACATGTGCTCAACTATGTTCATAGCAGTACTGTTTGTCATAGCCAGAACCTGGAAACAACCTAAATGCCCCTCAACCAAAGAATGGATAAGGAAAACGTGGTACATTTACACAATGGAATACTACACAGCAGAAAATAATAACGACATCTTGAAATTTGCAGGCAAATGTATGAGCTAGAAAACATCATATTGAGTGAGGTAACTCAGGCCAAGAAAGACAACTATCACATGTATTCACTCATAAGTGGTTTTTAAACATAAAACAAAGAAACCCTGCCTACAAATTACAATCCCAGATAAGCTAGACAACAATGAGGACCCTAAGAGAGACATGCCTGGATCTAATGTACACGGGAAGTAGAAAAAGACAAGATCTCCTGGGTAAATTGGGAGCATGGGGACCTTGGGAGAGGGTTGAAGGGGAGGGGAGAGGCAGGGAAGGGAGCAGAAAAAATGTATAACTCGATAAAATTAATAAAAAATTAAAATAAAATAAATAGTTGTTTGAAATTTCCATGGCATAAGATAATGATTAGCCATGGAAAGGCTGAGTCAGTGAAATCACAAGCCTGTGTTCCACCCCTGCCTAGGCCTTCTCACAGTCATTCTGAACAATAAAAATGAAAAATTATCTTTTACCCTAACCTGGAAAATAATGAGGAGGTAACCTATCAGGAAAAAAAAAAGATGCTAGTGAGCCAATCGGTCCCTGGCAAGATGCGCTCCATTTACTGTTTTGCCTACCACTAAAGACTAGTAAAAGGCATTTGCGAGCAGTCAGATGTAATGGGAAGGATGTGAGGAGACAAGATTGAATTTATCTCAGATACAGTTAGGCAACTATTGTCAATTTCATGGTCCTGTCTTTCCCAGTCTACACATGTTATCAACGTTTAAATAGGTTTAAAAGCAAGATGCCTAAAAATTTGACTTTCACCCAAAATGCTAGACAACCAGAAATTAATACATATTATCACTGCATAAAAACTGCTCTCCCAAGGCATTTTAGAGGGATGGTGATTTTTCAGCTCCTTACAACATTTTTGTCAACACTATTACTTGCAATAACTTCATAGATGACTAAATATATCACATTCCTTTCCTTACAGAAAATGCAAATCTTTCTAAACATTCTGACTTTACCATTGTGAAAACATAGCATACTGTCTGCCATTCTATAACGCTCTAAGTCAGACTGTATGGGAGAAATTTTAAAAAGAAATGCCACCATTTGCTGATGATTATCATTTTTCTCTTCTGATGGTCCTGAGAAGCATGTCAGATTACACCTGGGATACACCAAGGCTACTTGCCATTCTTCTAAGATTTCATGATTAGGAGCTGAGGTAACCGACAGGCACTGTGACATTGTGGACAATTGAGTCGCTGGATTTGGAGGCAGAATTGAATGTTGATTAGTGTCTGTTTCCTTTTGGGGAGAAGATGGAGGATGTTAAGGTGTTCTTTTTCGTGCTTTTCCCAGATAAATGAGAGAAAAGGCAGCGTGTCATAGCTAACAACTCTCTCTGCTCCATTACTCCTGGCCTAGCATCTGAGAGTAGTAAATGATTTCACTGATTAGAAAATGAATCTTGAAAATTCAAGAGCTGCACAGAATACTGGCCTGGAACTGTACAGGTATTTGAATGAATGCCGGAAAATAAATGCATTTAAAATTGCCAGTACACTATTAAAGATGTGTATTTTGGAGCAATGATCATCATTAGTAACAAGGTTAGAATGCTCTCATAAGACTAAATCGTTTTGATAGTCGTGTATGTTTTTGAAAATCATAAATCCATCTCCACTCATGTTGGTTAATAAGGATACACACCTTTATTACTGAAATATAGGCCCCTTTGGGGGTGAGAAAGTTAGTGTCTCAATTAGTTAAGAAAGTTGGAGAAGTTGTAAAAGGGAAATGGTGGTAGTGACGAGCATACTTCCCTTTTTACAATATATAAGGTATGGTAAGATGGGGAATTATTGCTCCCTGGGTTTTTTTTACAATATATAAGGTATGGTAAGATGGGGAATTATTGCTCCCTGGGTTTAAGGTAGACATTTTGAGAGAGAGGTACATTAACTTCTTCAATCTATTTGTGTAGCATTTAGCAAATTGCATCCCCAGGCCAATAAATAGAGCTATAATGGTCAGGAACAAATTCAGGAAATGAGAAACGCATTATCTGCTGTATTCCAAGTGGTTACATTACTCCATGAAATCTGGCCCAATGATTATATAATACAAAGTTCTGAGAATTACTAATTTGGAACCCAAAGTGTCACACACACACACACACACACACACACACACACACACACACACATATATATGTCTTTGGTACACTGAGGCAAAAAATCAAACCACAAATGCTCTGCAAGAAATCAGCAAAACCAATAGAGTTATTTGTAACATCTCTATCAAGTATGTCTTTTGGGAGGAAAGACGCATGATTCGCACCTCAGGATTTCTTCATCCACTAGGACCTAACAACGAAAGACCCACCTATAAACACAACTTGACAAACACATTCACAAACAAAATTAAGTGGGTGTTTCTCTGCTTGCCCATGCTAAAGTTGAGTCACACACCAAATCATAGTCATCTTGTGATTTGCCAATGAGCATTAAATAATATAAAATAAAGATAAAATAGAGATCAGCTGAATTAAAAAGCTATAAGGGAATAAGCTTATCAGTAAAACCATGTTTGTGACAGTTTTGAGGGCAAAATAATAAGGTAGTCTGAGGATAGTGATCCAAATAGGCAAAGCCAAGGCAAGCTAGCAATAGAATTGTGCAGATCAATGCTAATGGGAGATAAGATTTTAAGAGTCCAGTTCTGAATTTTTTTTTTTTGGTTTTTGGAGACAGGGTTTCTCAGTAGCTTTGGAGTTGTCCTAGAACTAACTCTTATAGACCAGGCTGGCCTTGAACTCACAGAGATCCGCCTGACTCTGCCTCCCAAGTGCTGCTGGGATTAACGACATGAGCCACCACTGCCTGACTAAATTCTACCATTTATAAAATGAGGATTCTGAGATCCAGAGGATGAGAACAACCTGTGAAAAAGTCACACTGTTGGTAAGATGCAGTGAGTAGACTATAAGTCCATTTTGAAACTTTTTCTCTTTAGCATTAAATAAATGACAATAAAAAGCACAAACAAAGGCTATTGCTGCCTATATATCAAGAAGCTAAGCTGTTCTTCTGATAGTTTGAAACACTCAACACTCTGACTCCTTCAAAGGTACAATTTTATACCAGAAAAAAAGTCAAAATTCCATGAATATAACACATCTCTATCTACTTCTAATTTTAAAACACAATTCTAATGCATTAGTAAATTTCCTGATGAACTTAACCTGCTATGTAAAAACTACTTCCATGCCTTTGTATTGAGTCCAGGAAAACAAAGCAATGCTCTTTGAAGAACATAGCTAGCAGATTGTATTATGTAATACTCCTGATAGACGATAGTCATTTTTGCAAGTGGCAACTGGCCAAGATTGCAGGTCTCAAAGAGTATCGCAACTGTGTTCAATCATTGCATCTCCCTCTATTAAAAAAACATATTGAGATTTCTAGAACCCCACAGCAATCAATCTGCTTGATTAATGAGATTTTTTTTAAGCTTTTTGTTTTCCTGGCACTGGCTCTCAAAAAAAAAAAAAATGAGACGCTCATTTCCTCCTCCATTTGTGGTTGCTAGGAAAGTGAGAGATTTGGTGATAAATATTTATTATCTTCCAATTCCTGTCTCCCTTATGGCACTGTTATTGCTTTATTCAGTTCCAGAGCTAAGGAAAATGTATGCCGTGTCATTAATAATAAACAAAGCTGTAGTGTGTGTGCAATAATGAATTAAGCTCATCCCAGCCCATCTGTGCATCGCCATTCACATGCGTCTTGTCAACTGAAGGTTCTGCAGAATCCACAGGTACTCCATCTCCTCATTATGGAAGTAATTTGTGGGAAGAGGCGAGGTAAGCCATAAGATATTATTATCCAAAGTTAGTAACCTCTTTTCCCAAAGAAGCAGCTGGCCATGAAACAAAATTCTAGTTTTCGCGGCTTCAGGTCTAAAGAGCAGGAGGTGCAAAGATCCACAAGGCTCAATTGATCTTGGAGAATCAACAGAACAGTTTCCCATGTAAATTAAGCACCTGGGAAGGGTGCAAATCAGTCTGGATTTGTTCACTTTTCCCTTTCGTTACTAATTTAGAATGACTCCTTCAATGCGCTAGCAAGTCTTTTCCAAATACCCTTTTGTAAAAGATTTTAGTCACAGCATTAGCACCTAGTAAACCTTAGTAAACAGCACTGTAAGGGTCACTGTTGTAACAATAAAAATTTGTTCTCTTTTACTTAAAAGCCTCCACACTGACTTGACCTATCCTTAGCATAACACGTGCCCGAAATCAGTACTTCTGATTCTGATTCAGTTGATCTGTGGTAAGGCCTGAGATTTGACATTCCTATTAAGCCCCCAAGAAATGCCAATGCTGGCACCTGCAGGCTTCTTTTTGAGAGACAACATGTTCAGGAAGCCATCTCCCTATCCTTGCCATTTCAACTCATCATGTAAAAGTAATAAACGCAGAAGCCTATACAAGCAAGATAACTTTTAAAAAATGTTTTTCATAGATGAAGTGGATGTTTCCATCTAGAGCTGTCTCACAATTGTTTCTCAAAAAATAAAAATAAAAATAAAAAAAGATACCTAAAGCAACAAGAATCATGTACTAGCCCCTTAACTTATCAAACTGCCAAAAACAAAAAACAACAACAACAAAAAAAAAACAATCCAACCAACATGTTGAACCCCAGGGATAATAAGAAAAATAATATAACAGAAAGGGTAATGGTCTCCCTGAATCACTTAGACATAGCATGTTTTAGAAAGCTAAATAAATTCAACATTGGGCAAACATGATCGTTTTGTGATATAAAGATAAATATATTCACGTTCAATCCTAATCTTTTAAAGCCGAATCATCTCCTATGCCCATACAAGTTTTTAAATTCCTTTGAAACTTCAAGGACCACAGCTCTTTCGTGAATGCAGTGCTTCAGTTTGTTTATTATAGAGAAATAAATGACAGCAAATCAAATGACCACTTATACATGAATGAGGAAAATGAAAATAACAAAACCTGTATTCTTAATTCTTGAGAAGATTTGACAGCTGTAATATAGATGCATTCTATACCGCTGGAGTGGAAAACTTCTCGAAACAATCCATCTGAAAAGATGTTTTCTTTTACTTGTTAGTTAGCAGTCCGGTCATACAAGGTTAAAAATATAATTTCCATATTCCTTATCTAAGGGGACTCAATCAAGTAAGACTCCTTTCAACCTTCACTGGGATGAAAAGAAACAGATGTTAAAAACATCTGTCCTACTTCAAAATAATAATAATAAAACTACTACTGTGATAGCAAAGGCAGCTCTGGGTCACTCTATGAGGCTTTAGTCTCAACAGAAAAGTGTTTTAAAAACAGTTATTGTGGTTAAAATCAAAAATGAAACAGCTCAACATTTTAATTATCAACCTGAAAACCTAGCTATTGGTCTTTTCTATCCTACAACATTAGCACTGATATTCCAACTTATACTTCCTTATTTGCCTTTTGGGGAACTGAAAAAAAAATGCCTGAATACTTGACATTTTTGGTGCAGCAACAGTGACATCCAGTGGGTAGCAAGATTACCCCAAAATTCTTTATAGACTCAGTAGAGGGTTAGCATATTCCCCAAACTGTTGTGGGCTACCATGGCCATGCCATAGGAAAATCATCCACTGTTTTAACTCCCTTGAGATAACAATCTATTTTGATATTACAGGAGTTAATAGAAAAGAATAATTGCATTCTAATTTGCCAAGATACGGTTATAGTTTCATTCAGAGTCAATGCCGCTCGCTTCAACAATAAATAAATAAAATCAGAAATTTATTATTTTATAGGCAATATTAGTTCAATATTTGCTTTTCTTCTTAGTGAGTTATTTAATTTATACCATTTGTTCAAAAGTATCCTAAAGTTTAAGGAAAGAAATTCAAATGTTGGGCTTTTATATATATTCTCATTATGTATATATACAAATATATTGTATGTATAAGCATATATTTGCATGTATGTTGCATATGTCTTATACATATGTACATATTATAATAAGCTTGCAATTTGTGTTGGGTTAGTAGTTAATAGAGTTATAGAAAACAAATACAATGTTCATGGATTTTCAGTCCTTGTTTTAGTGATATGTTTCAATCACTACTTCAAGTTATTGCTCCCATTTCAACGTTAAGCCTCTAAATATACTTCAATATAATTTATGGGAAATAGGCAACAAAGAAGTTTAATCACTTTGGAGAAAATAGTTGTTTCCCAGATATGAATTTCTCAGGTGTATTGAGAAGAGGTTAATTGTCTAGATGCGGGGAACGTATCAGAAGAGTTATGGACATTGCTGAAATTCCTTGGAGGTAGAATTAAGTTTTAAGGTGTTCTGTAAAAGAAACACTGTTACTGCACCAAAAAATTCTAACATTCAGACTTTCTTTTTTTCCCGTGAATTCACTTCATTAGCCCAAATGGTGGAGTGGGGAGCAGAGGCTCTGAAAAAAAAAATAAGAAACACTTCGCAATTTATCTGGATATACCTCAAAAAAAAAGTAATCTATCAAATACAAAATCAGATTTACCACATAGAATATCAAATTTTATGTAATTTCAAAGTCAATAGGAAGGCTCAAATTTCTGGGCTCTGCTATTAACACAGCAGTCTTTATGAGGCATTAGAATAGCCCACTAAGTTTCTTGGACAAACTAAATAACATTGTAAGGTATGCATGTAATTAAAGATAAATAAACTCAGAGAAATGGATGAAAACATTAAACAAAATGAGAGTCACTCCCAAGATATTTAATCTGTTGAGCTTATCCTGCCCAGTGTCATAGCTACCAGCTATGTAGCATGGGAAATATGTTCATTCTGAACTGATGTATTTTAAGCATAAACTTTATAGCAGATTTAGTGCAATAATGAAGAATATAACATTATTAAATCATATAGTAAAACAAATGCCATATATGACAAGCCTGAAGCTAGTATTATATTCTCTGGAGGAACAATGAAAGCTTGACCCAAAAGTAGCCAAAGATGCCCAGTTCATCAATTCTGTTCAATACAATATGAGAGGTCTAGAGAGGGCAATTACACAAAAGAAAGAAGTGGCATCCAAACTAGAAAGGAAAAAGTAAAACCATCCCTGTGTACAGATGACATGATTTCTGTACACAGAAAAATCCTTAATGTCTTCATTAAAAACAAAATGCTAAAACTAACAAATGAGTAATGTAACTGAAGACTAAAAACAACCAGTATCCCCTCTATATATTAACAGTGAAGTACATGAAAAAAATAAACAACATACACAAACAAACAAAACTCTTTTTGACTCGGCGTGGTGGTGCACACCTTTAATCCCAGCATTTGCAAGGCAGAAGCCACCCTGACCTACAGAGTATGAATTCCAGAAGCCAACCTGACCTATAGAGTGAATTCCAGGATAGCCAGGGCTACACAGAAAAACCTTATCTCACAAACCAAAAACAAACAAATAAATACATAATCAAGGTACATACTTTAAGAAAACAACTTGAGAATAAATCTAACCAAAAAAAATGAGTGTTTGTAAGATGGTAAAGTGTATAAAGACAAGTGCCACCAACTCTGCCAACCGGACTTTGATCTCCAGGATACACACGGTGGAAGCAGAGAAATGACTCCCACAAATTATCCCCTGAACGGCACATGTGCACGTCTTCATACAATATGTTAAACCAATTAAGCAATTTTAAGTAAAGGATTATACACTTTAAACTATAAAACACCCAAGAAAGCGTGAGGAAAGGAAAGTGAGTGGGAATGTATCCCACACTCATGGATTGAAAGAATGTTATTTAAATGTTCATACTGCTTAAAGCAGTCTATAGATTTAAAATAGTTTCTCGCAAAATATCAGTGAAATTCCTCACATAAGTAGAAAAAATAATCTAAAAACCTTATGGAACTATATCTTAAATAGCCAAAGCATCCTTGAGGAAAATGAAAATTGAAAGCATCATACAACCTTAGTTCAAAAATATCATAAAGCTATAGTAATCAAAACATTTGTTGTGCTGGTAGTGCATACTTGTATGCTTAACACTTAACATAGGCCATCCGGAGCTACACAGTGAGTATGAGGCTAGTATCTAAACCCTTTTGCACATGCCCCACCCCAAAATAAAAACACTCTATCTGCAAAATCCAGATCTTAACTTGACTCTTGTCATTGGCTTAGCCATACATTATCTCACCTGTCTAAAAAAATCCTGCCACCAAAGGGCTTTGATTCTGATACCCCCTAGTGAGGGTTCCTTGGGCTGGCCAAGGAGCTGTCTAACTTCATAAGTTGATTGAATAGTAAGAGAGAAAGCATGGTAAGAAAAGTTTGGACCCAAAATCATGACTTCACACTCAGTCCCATACAGTGACTACTTTCAGAAAAGACTTGGCAAAGGAATTACAGCACATTGTTCGCAGGACCCCCAAGGAAAGACAAGCCCTGATACCTTTAAACACATTGAGGACATTATATTGGGTAAAATAAACCAGGGAGGGAAAAAAAAACCAAATACCATATGAACTCACTGACATATAGAACACAGAAAAAGATCTCATAAGCCTACAGTGAGCTGATGGCTACCAGACGCAGGGTTGAGATGGATAGGAGAGAGGTGTCAGTCAGAGGTTAAAATTTTTCAGTTAACTAGAAGGGATAAGTTCAGGAGATCCATTGTGCAATATGGTGATTATAGTTAATAATATATTACACACTTGAAAATGATAAGAAAATGGATTATAAAGTGTTTTTACCACAAAAATAACTATGCGAGGAAATGCATATGTTAATTAGCTGGAGTTAGTCACTTGATGATGTACACAGCTTTCAAGAGATGATGTTGCACACAGTAAATAGAAACAACTTTATGTCAATATAAAAATAAAACTTAGAGATGCAAAAATAATTAATATCTTGATTACATGATTAAATGACAGGATTTCAGACGTACTCGGTTAAATAAATACATTATCTAGATGATTTCAGGGGCTGGGAATGTGCAGTTCAGTGGTAGAGTACTTTCCCAGCACAGGCAAGACCATAGGTTCAATACCCAACATGGAAAGAAATCATGTTATATATTTATTCTCGTTTTTAATGTGGCTACTAAAACTACTTAAATGCAGATGTGCTATGTGCTATGATACCTCTATGAGACAGCATTGCTCAAAGTAATATGCAAAGATGAACACATATTAGCTCATAAAAAAATCTTCACAGATAACTAATACACCGTTATCATTTAATGTATTTACCTACTCCTCACCTGCCCTGGGGCTGTTTCTTGCTTTTGAAATTCGCATGAATTATTTAAGTATATTTAAAATTAATTTTCAACAATTTCTGCGGTTACCCATTTGCCATACAGGTACATGATAGAGAGGCATAATTAAATGGTTAGAGACATAGATCCTGAAGTGAAAGTAACCAAAATCCAATTCTAGGCCTGCCCTTTACTAGTTGAACAATTACAATTAAGTTATTCAAGCCTTCTGTGTCTGTTTCCTTAAATGGAAAATGGAAATAACAATTGAATAAGTGAACATGTTGAGGATTACTACTTATATTCAATCACTCATGACAGAGGCTGTCAGTTACAAAACATTATTATTAAGTAGATATCTGGTTTATTCTTTATTGACAGGTTAAAGATGAACAAAGAGCATGTAATACCTCAAAATATTCTGGGAACTTTGAGAAGCATTGACTACACATACCTTCACATGTTTAGTTCACTCTTCAATTAACATAATTATACAATAAGCTTTCCTGAGGAAATAAATTGTTTGCAATGTTGTCTAAAACCATAATATATTCTTTGATTTTTTTATGAAATCATCTTTTCCCCTTCCTTTAACTGCTATCTTATAACACCTATATTTTCCATCCTCACTACTCAAAATTTTAAGCTCAGCCATTTGAACCCCTCACTTTTCTATGTGTCTGAAAAGCAGTTGCTACCTGATTTCCCTTCTAATCCAAAACATTTCTCCTTCCTAAGCATGTAAGCCCCTTTTCAATTCTGTTACAAGTTCCCTGTTTCTCTCACAAATCTCTCCATCTACTTCAGCCTGCCTTGTCCTCCCTCCCAAATCCTCACAGTTCTCATTCATCCAATTAATGTTTATTGCCTGCTTAAATCAGAATCAGGACCCAAAAAAAAATGAGGCCATGTGACTATCAGAAGATGGAACGATCTCCCACGCTCATGGATCAGTATGATTAATATAGTAAAAATGGCCATCCTACCAAAAGCAACCTACAGATTCAATGCAATCCTCACCAAAATTCTAACACAATTTTCCACAGACCTTGAAAGGCCAATTCTCAACTTCATATGGAAAAATAAAAATCCTGAACAATAAAAAGACTGATGGAGGCCTTACCACTGCTGACCTCAAATTGTTCTACCAAGTTATAGTAATAAAAGCAGTGTGGTATTGCTACAAAAACAAACATGTTGATCAATGGAATAAAATCAGACATTAAGTCCACACACCCATTGTCACCTAATTTTTGATAAAGAAGCCAGAAATACACACTGGAAAAAAGACAGCATCTTCAACAAATGGTGCTGGTAAAAATAAATATCTGCATAAAAAAGAATCCAAATAGATCCCTACTTATTACCCTACATAAATCTTAATTCCAAAGAGATAAAAGAGATCAACATAAGATCAGATATACTGAATCTGATAGAAGAGAAGATGGGAAATAGCCTTGAACTCACTAACACAAAAACACTTTCTGAACAGAAAAACACAGGCACTAAGATCAACAGTTAATAAATGGGACCTCATAAACTGAGAAGCTTCTAAAAGTCAAAGGACACGTCACTCTGACAATTCAGCAGCCTAATGAATGGGAAAACATTTTTATATATTCAAATATATTTAAATATTCAAAATATATAAAGAATTCAGAAAAACAAATAGCAAGAAAACAAAGACCCAATTAAAAATGAGATGCAGACCTAAACAGAGAATTCTCAAAAGAGTAAACTCAAATGGCTGAAATGTTCAACATCCTTAGTCATTGGGGAAATACAAATCAAAACTACAACATTTCATCTTACACCCATCAGAATGGATAAGATCAATAAAACAAGTGACATCTCATGCTGGTGAGGATGTGGAGTAAAGGGAGCATTCATCCACTGCTTGTACAAACTTGTACAGCCACTGTGGAAAACAGTGTAGAGGTTCCTCAGGAAGATGGGAATCAAGCTACCTCAAGATCCATCTATACCACTCAGATATATACCCAAAGGATGCTTCATCCTACTACAGAGACACTTCCTTAATCATATTCATTACTGCTCTTTTCATAAAAGACAAAAACTGAAACAATCCAGACGTCCATCGACAGATGAATGGATAAAGAAAATGTGGTATAATAAAATGGAATATTCCTCATCCATAAAAAAATGAAATCATGAAATTCATAGCTAAATGCGTGGAACTAGAAAAAATCATCCTGAGAGAGGTATCCCAGACCAAGAAAGATAAATATGGAATGTATTCACTTATATGTGGATATTAGCTATTAAGTCAATGATAAGCAAGCTACACTCTATATAACCAAAGAGAGTGGGTATAGAGTAAGGGATTGGGGGTACAGATAGATCACATTAGGAAAGGGAAATGGAATAGTTATGGATAAAAATGGAGGGGAGACTAGATCAGGGTATCAAAAAAGGGAGAGGAAAGGAAGAGGGAAATAACAGACTGGATAAGGAAAGGGACAGCTAAAATCAAGGAGCATATGAAGGCTATTATGGAAACCTAATAGAATAGAAGTTTCCAAAAATGTATACATATATAGGCATTCTAAACAAAATCACCAAGTACAAGAGAGACAAAGCCCTAACTGGACATTTCTCAACATCAACTTAAGCTTCCAGAAATGTGAATGGGTTACTGCTAATTGAACTTTCCACTGAAGGGATCCCATGGGAACCTCCACACAACCAAAGCTGTTACTAAAACTATAGGTGGCTCTCGACAAACTGTCACCGAAGCCCTACTGCTAAAAATAACATCTGCACAACTCATTGAACATAGAAAAGTATAGCTGGAGTGCACAGAAAGCCTTCACCCCTAGTGACTAGTGTTCATGGTGCTGGAAGGTATTCTGCATGCTACCAAAGGAGAGAGAAATGTAAACACCAACCTTTTTTATAAAGCCTTTAACCAATAATGGTATCCTGCCTGCAGTATACACTAGTACAATAATGGTACAAAGCTTGTGGGAGCAACCAACCATTATCTGGCTTGACAGGATATGGAAAATACACCCAATGCTGCTTAAGTGACCAAGAACTTGAGACTAGACAGTCCATGGACCTAGGGGAAAGCCAAATACTACTGTTCTACTAAAGAAACATAGCAGTAAAATGACTCCTGGTGACATTCTGCTATACTCAGAGATCAGTGCCTTGTTCAGCCATCATCAGAGAAGCTTCCTCCTGCAGCAGATAGGAACAAATACAGAGACCCACAGACAGACAATATGCAAAGAATGAGAAACCTTAGGACACTCAGCCCTAAACTGGATGTCTCTCTCAAATCCCTCCCCTTAGGGCTCAGGAAAGTCTGTAGAAGAGGTGGCTAAAAGAGTATAAGAGGGGCTGGAAAGATGGTTCAGTGGTTAAGAGACCTGGCTGATCTTTGAGAAGATCCAAGTTCTACTCCCAGTACCCACATCACGACTTCATACCATCTGTAATTCCAGTTCCAGAGGAACTGAAGGTCTCTGTAAGCATGCGGTACACAGGCATATATGCAGGCAAGACACCCATACACATAAAATATAAATAAATTAACAAGTCTTTTAAAACGAGTATAGGTGCCAGAGGGGATGGAGGACACCAAGGAAACAAGGCCTTCTAAGCACAGCAGAAGCAATGCACATAAGAACTCACAGAGAAGAGAGGCAGCGTGCACAGGGCCCACATGGGTCTGCATCAGATGGGGTCCCAGTGCTGATATGGGGAAGTGGATATATGCCTCCATATATCCCTGACTCGGGAGTTATCTTTAATTAATAACCATTTGCAAATGAAAAAAAAATAGTTTTCTCCAAGGGATTCTCCTGGAGAAATAAACTACTCATTTTTATTGTTTCTATTGGGAGTGGAGAAAACAAGCTACTCTTAAGGGTAAACTTCATGCCCAGCAGTAGAGAGACAACAGAAAATAAACCCTTGTTTCTGTGTGTGCACATATGTATGTCTCTGTGTCTACAAGTGTTTCTTGTGCTCTTTTCCTTCTGTTTGTTTTGTCTGCTTTGGATTGGTTCTTTTTAAATCTTATATCTATTATTATCTTTTAGAGGTCTATTTGTTTTCTAATGTGAGACGGAAATGAGGTGGATCTGAATGGGAGGGGATGTAGGGAGAGACTGGGAGGATTCAGGGGAGGGGAACTTGTAATTAGAATATAGTGCATGGAAAAGATCTATTTTCAGGAAAACATTTTTTTAAAAAAAATCATCAGAGAAATGAGTGCCATAAGACATAAATCAGAGAACTAGAGAATTCATTTCGTCACGCGCCTGTACTTTGATTCAAACTTCTAAGCATGTCCTTCATGTCCTAATAAGCACACCAGCATAAATCACACTACTAAACTTGTAATGAGACTGTAAGTGCTGGCTGAACAAATAAATATAAGCAATATTTTTGTCATTTAGATTCCATCTTTCTCTCACATCCTCTGCCACCTTGACCTCTCAAGATCCAACTTTTTCCATTCATTATTAATGGAATAGAAGAAAAATAACCTTACTTATATGACATAAGCCATACCCAAGCTCACAAACCCATTTTGATATTTAGTGTTAATTCTCAACTCAACAGGCTCTAGGATTACCCAGGAGACAAGTTTCCCCAAGGCATACCTGTGAAGTACTATCTAGGTGGAGCAGATCCACCTCTATGGACCATCTTAATATCCAAAACACCAAGCAACTACACCCCAGGTCAGAATATCTTGTTTGTAGCCACTCCTTAAGTCAGACTTCTTGTCAATAACCTTGAAAGAGCCAGAGTAGGCATAAGCATTCTGACCTTCACTCAAGGTAGAGCAGACACACTTCTGTGGGCCACCATGCTGGTCTCTTCTTAATCACTGCTAATGTCTCAGGTCCAGCTGACCAGCATCGAGTATCCCAGCAAAGCAAAGGTTTCACTTTAGCAGTTCTGGTATCTTTTTAATCACAGCTAAGTCAGTCCCAGCTAATCAAAACCACAAAATAAATTAATTCAAAATAACAAATGGCCCCAATAGAGTCTGTAAGCTCCTCTCTGAAACGTCACAAGCCAGGTTTTCATCATCTTCTCTCAACATTCTTCTCATCCAAGCTCCTATAGAACATTCCACTGAGCTCTCAACATTCAATCGGTTTTCCAGCTCAAAGTTCCAAAGTCCTTCCACAATCCTCCCAATAACAACATAGTCAGACCTGTCACAGCAATACCCCAAGGTATCAACTTGTTTTATCCTGGGATACTACTGTTGTGATTAAACACCATGACCAAAAGCAATTTGGGGAGTAAAGGGTTTATTTCACTAACAGTTCATCATCGAAAGCAGTGAGGGGAGGAACCCACACAGGGCAGGATCCTGCAGGCAGGAGCCGATGCAGACGCCTTAGAGGGGTACCGCTTACTGGATTGCTCCTCATGGCTTGCTCAGCTGGGTTCACTAGAACCTATGACTACCAGCCCATGAATAGCACCAACCACAATGGGCTGGGCCCTCTCCCATTGGTAGTAATCTTATACCCTACAGCCAAATTTTATGGAGGCATTTTTTTTCAACTGAGGCTCCCTCTTCTCTAATGACTCTAATTTGTGTCAAGTTAATGTAAAACTAGTCACTACAACAAGTAATATTATACAAACTGAATAAGTTATATTTAGAAATATATCTATATATACATATACAGATATCCATGTAACAACAATAAATGAATAAAGAGGCCATGAATTTGAAAAAGAGCAAGAAGGGATACATGGCCGGGCACTGGTGGCGCACGCCTTTAATCCCAGCACTCGGGAGGCAGAGGCAGGCGGATCTCTGTGAGTTCGAGTTCGAGACCAGCCTGGTCTACAAGAGCTAGTTCCAGGACAGGCTCCAAAGCCACAGAGAAACCCTGTCTCAAAAAACAAAACAAAAAAAAACAAAACAAAAAAAAAAAAGAAGGGATACATGGGAGGGCTTGAGAGGCGAGGAGAAATTATGTAATTCTATCATACTCCCAAAAGCAAAAGAACAAATGGACATGAAAACAGAGGGTGGCAGTAAGTGATGGAAGCAGATGCAGAGATCCACAGCCAAGCACTGGGCAAAACTCTGGGAGTCCAGTTGACGAGAGGGAGGAGGGATTACATGAGCAAGGGTGGGTCAAGGTCATGACTGGGAACCCACAGAAACAGCTGACCCAGGCTTGTGGGAGCTCACAGACTCTATAGACTGACAGTTGGGGAGCCTACATGAAACCGACATAGGCCCTCTGCAAGTGGGTGACAGCTGTGTAGCTTGGTCTGTTTGTAAGGCTCCTAGCAGTGGGACCAGGATCTGTCCCTGGCACATAGACTGGCTTTTTGAAGCCCATTCCCTATAGTGGGATGCCTTGCTCAGCCTTCATGCAAGGGGAGGAGCTTGGTCTTGCCTCAACTTGATATGTCAGGCTTTGTTGACTCCCCATGGGAGGCCTTGCCCTTTCTGAGGAGTGAATGGGGGGGGGTAGAAAGAAATGGGGTGAGCGGAGGGAGGAGAAACTATGTTGGTATGTAAGATAAATAAAAACTTAATAAAAAAGAAAGTAGAAGATGGTCTACTTTGGGAAGATTAGCATCAGTGGAGGGGAACAAGAGCGATTTAGGACAGATTATCCCCGAGATATCGGTGCACTAATACACTGACGGACAGCTTACACAACACTATCCAACATTATGAGAGCTAGCCATTATCAGTCCCAGCTTGATTTCTTCAATTCCTATAACCAGTGTGTAACCAGTGTGTGTGGTATCTTCAGCAATATCATCCTACCCTCAAGCTCTGGCAGGTAAGCAAGAACAATAACAATAGTGTAGTATTGTTTGGGGGTGGGAGTTTCTTGGGCCCCACTGACCAACAAATTGAAAGAAGATGTCCCTTTCCTGGCACTGGGCTTTTTGTTTGGTAGAGTATGGATTCCGGTGGGTAGCATTATTCCCCTCCATGTGGGATAACTTCAATTAAACTATATTTGTTAAGCACTTATAAAATAGTAGGTTTCCCTGTAGTTTTCAAAACTCATACGGTATGGGTAATATTGCTTGAATGAGTCTAAATGTCTTAGAACAGCATTACAGAAGTGTTGATACAACAGTGAAATTCGCCATCTCTACATAATACATTGGAAAATTATCAGTTATGCAGAATGATTTGGCAAACTAAAGCCCATGTATCTGCATGATTCAATGTCCTGCCAGTAACAGATGCAGCTCTTCCTTTGCTTGGGAGGTTGAGCATTTCATACTGCAACTCCTCACGAATTTGAAATAGATTAACAAAATATCATTTCTTCTTTTATCAAGACTAGAATTTGTTGTTCAACCCATCTGAAAGCACCAAAAGAAATAAGATACATTTTTTTTCTTTTATTTTGGACTCTACTCAGAAACAGTTTCCTTCACAGAAAAAGTGGAGAAGCACAACTCTTAAGTAATCAAGATGAGCTCTTGAGGGGCAAAAAGCTCCTGGAGTCTAAAAAGCAGTGAAACCAGCACATTGTGAACAACCCCCAAGAGTATTTGATCAATCCATGCGGAGCTGATGACAATGACTCCCTGAAAAAGTAAAACCCCTAATAAAGATGTGTCATTTGAAATAATACAAAAAGTCAAAGTAAAAAAAAAAAAAAAACAGTTACTCTTGTCTTTTTCCAAAAGATGAAAAGTTTTCTCATGGTCATCTTGGAGGCCTGGAAATGAAGAAGTCAAAAAGTTCAACTATAGCAGTCTATAGCACGCGCGCGCGCTATGAGTTTGTTTGTGCACATAATTGTGCATGTTTGTTGGATCCAACAACTGGCATCAGATATCTTTGCCTACTGTCTCCACCTTACTTTGTGTGACAGAAAGAATCTGACTTTCACTATTTTGGCTAAACTGGCTGGCCAGCAATTCTCATGAGATCTTCCTGGTTCCACCCCTTTAATACTGAGGTTACAGATGCATCCAGCAGTCCTGACTTTTATTTGGGTTCTTAGGATCTGAACTCAGGTCCTCGTAGTTGCTCAGGAAGCACTTTGTCCACTTAGCCATCTCTCTATCCCAATACTTAGATGTTCTTCAGAAATAATAGAAATAATACTAGCAGGTAGCCATGCCACAATAGTGCTCTAAAAGAATCACCTATGCAAATTCCCTCAACAGTATTATTTCTAACTCCAGTATCTACAGGGCAGCCACGTTTCACTGATAGAAGCTGGGATCAGATCTCTGTTCATTGTTATAAATTCAGTCCAACTCTGTTCCACGTGGCTCTGCCCTTCCTGCCCGAAACACATTCTTCTCAAGGAGAGAAGTAGAATTCAAAGGGGGCAAAAAGTGATAAGAACATATTTCAAATATTTTCTTGAATCATTTTCATTAACACCTCTAAGCTTGGGAACTTCCTCTACCCTAGTACATTCAGTGTTGGGGACTACAAATTAAACTGACAATAGACTGATAAGCAAGGAAAAAAAACACAAATTTTGTTAATTTTTAATTTTCAAGTACACAAAGGCTTCCTAGAAAATAAGTGAAAACCAAAAAAAGTAATTGGATGCAGAGACTCATATAGCAGTTAAATAAAAGGCAATAAATTATGGAGAAGAGATAAGACAAAGGACAGAGGATTGTGAGAGCATGACGGGGAAATCCATGAGAGAAACAGACAAAGAGAAGGGTTAGTTAGTTAAGTTTGTTTATTCAGACTCATCTCAGCATTGGCTCTCTATCTCCAGAGAGAAGAGTCATATAGATAGCCCGCAGTCACCTATTCTCGGTACTTTGACCAATTGTAGCTCTCTGTAATAGCCTCCATCTGCTGCGAAAAGAAAAAGAAGAACCACTCAAGAAGTTTGCTATAGGAAGGGAGCTGGATTTTACAAACACGCTTCATAGAGAAAACTTTTACCCAAAATTTTAGGCATCTAAGGGAAGGGGGAGAGAGAACTTTTCCTGCAACTGTTGGGTTGTTTTTTTCTTTTTTTATTAGAAATAAATTTTTTCATGCAATATATTCTGATCACAGTTTTCCCTCCGCCCAACTGTTGGTTCTTAATTGCCTTCTAGTCAAATAATTCTATGCCATTGTAGAATATTCTGCGGTGGAATATTCTAAACTCCTTTACTTCCTGTTCAACTAAACAAATTTATTGCCAAAAATTGAACACGGAAGAACTAAGACTACTGATTCAGTCCACTGAGGCAGGTCAGTCCAGGAATTCTATAGTCTTAAAAGTGACATACTCCCTTTGGAATATTTGAATCAAATAAAGCCCTTGTAATATAATCTATATTGTTTTATATTTTTGTTTACATCTTTAAAAATTGCTGATCCAAGGATATTTAATGGTTTTCCTAAAATCATCAACATACTTTTGGTTTGAAATTATATAACAATATCCTTATTTCACTACTTAAAAGATCTTTTTAATATACTTTATTCTTTGGGAATTTTTTTATTGTAATGAAAATATGATTACATCATTTCTCCCTTCTCTTTTCCCCCTCCAGCTCCTCCAATGTCCACTCTTTTCAAACCCTCCCGTGCCTCCATTCTCAAATTGATATTCTCTTTCTCTTTGATTATTGTTGTTACATATATGTACAAATATAGAAATACAACCCACCAAGTCCATTTTTGTCACTTATGTGTTTATGGTTGCAGGGCTGACCACACTGTATTGACTAACCAATGGGGAAACGCATCCTTGAGAAAGGTTAATTTTCCCTCTCTCAGCTGACAGTAGTTGCCTGTAGTTTTTTTGTCTAGGAGCAAGACCCCATGAGAGTGTCTAGAAGCAAGACCCCTTCTTCCACATCAACATGTATATTGATACTGTCTTTTGTCAGGTCTCCTTTAGGTAGCCATTTCTACAAGACACAATTTCACATCAGATGTCTTGGTCCTCTGGCTCTTACAGTCTTTCCATCCCCTCTTCCATGATGTCCCTTGGCCCTTGGATAGAGAAGTTGCATTGTGGATTATAGACCAGGCTTCCTGCAATCCATTAATTTTTGCAATGTGTCCAGTTTTGGTCTTCTATAATGGAAAGAGAAGTTGTAAAGAGAACCTTCTTTGCCCAGTACCAGATGTGAGAAATCTTCATTTGAATTGTCAGAGCAATCTAAGTAACTCTGTTGTGGAATATTACTTAAACTATGTAAAAATGTATTTTTGTGTTTATGTAAAGATTTGTTTATGTTGCAGAAAATTACTTTAACTATGTAAAAGTGTGTTGCATTTGTTTAACTATGTAAAGTTGTGTTACATTTGTTTATACTGCATTTGTTTTATTATGTAACGATTTGTTGCTCTTTTACCTTGCCTGCCTAAGGCACCTTATTGATCTAATAAAAAGTTGAATGGCCAATAACTAGGCAGTAGATGGATAGGCAGGGTTGGCAGGCAGAGAGAATAAGTAGGAGGAGGAAGCTAAGCTCAAGAGAGCAGAGAGAACAAGAGAGAAAGAAAGGGAGATGCCTGGGGCCGGCCAGCCAGGCAGCTGCCAGACAGACGGACACAGAGGAGGCAATGAAGTAGGACGTACAGAATGAAAGGTACAAAGCCCTGAGGCAAAACATAGATAAGAGAAACAGATTAAAATAAGTTTTAGGCAGAAATAAAATTATAAGAGCTAGTGGGATAAGCCTAAGCTAAGGATGAGCATTTATAACTAATAATAAATCCTCATGTCTTTATTTGGGAGTTGCCTGATAACCAAGAGAAAGCCTGCCACATAACTCCTAAAACAATATTGGCTATTGCTGTTTCCCTTGGTTACCACTCAGAGGTTGAATGTAAGACCCTATTGCTGAAGATATCAACCAAACACTTAAGACAGAGGACTCACTGATTTGAGATGTATCTCTTCTAAAAGCCTTCTTTCTGTGGTCCAGTTTTGTTAGTACCAGAAAGTACTATGCAAGCTGCTAAGTGAAACAATCAGTAGTCTTATCCATGTGATGCTTTTGAACCACAACCATGACCAGCATGGCAAGATATCCCTAATGGTGCAATAGTGGTACTCATGTTAGTGGTAACCAACAGCTGTCTGATTGGACTTAAGGCCCCACTCAACATGGGGAAGTTATACCTGAGGCTAATGAGATCATAAATCTTAGAGGAAAACATACTACCAACACTTTACCAAACCACCATAATTGCTAACTATATTCTAAAACTTATATCCACATATAAATGTAGCCCTCACCGCTCATCAAAGAAGCTTCACCCACCAACTCCAATTTGTGCTGCCCATATACTCACAGTGTAGGACCATCAGCTAAAGCTTGCTTGATCAATTAAGGGTCATGCCCTTAAACAAGTCTCCCACCCCTAAAAGTCATCAACTTCCCATACTTCCTCAGCTAAGAGTGGAGGCTTGTGAGCTTCTCCACCATCCTTTCTAGAGTATTGATTGCCTTGGTCTTCTGTGGGTGTTGTGGAAATAATCACAGCTGTGTGTGTTCATAACCATAACCAGCCTGCTGTGATCAGAAAACAGTTTTGCTCAAGTTGATCTTTCTGCCTCTTCTTCTATGATGGTTCCTGAGTCTTGGGGGGAGGGGAATGTGATATCTATGCCTCACAGTTATTCTCAGCACTCTGACCAGTTGTGAGTTTCCATGTTATGCACTTACCACTGCAGAAAGAAAGTTCCCTGATAAGATCTGACAGCCACAATCAAAACAGCTCTGAGATATTATTTTACACCAGTAAGAATGGTTAAGATTAAAAACGCCAATGATAGCTTGTGCTGGAGAAGATATGTAGCAAGGGTAACACTCCTCCATTGCTGATGGGAGTGAAAACTTGCACAGGCACATTGGAAGTCAATATGATGGTTTCTCAGAAAATTGGGAATTGATCTACATCAAGACCCAGCAATACCACTCCGGGGCATATACCCAAAGGATGCTCAATCATACTACAAGAACATTTGTTCAACTGTGTTCATAGCAGCACTATTTGTAACAGATAGAACCTGGAAACAACCTAGATGTCCCTCAACAAAATAATGAATACAGAAAATGTGCTACATTTATACATTAGAGTACTACTCAGCGGTAAAAAA
>NW_004949184.1:751496-760334 GCF_000317375.1 Microtus ochrogaster
AAAGAATGCAGTGTCCGTGTAATTATTTCGGGGCATAAGCCAGAGGCGGCTGGGGTTCTGGGGACACAGCCCCGCCGCACCTATTACTACATTGAGCCTATAGTTCATGATCCTAGAGAAGCTGAGTGACAAGGTGAACCCTAAGAAAAACTACATAGATCCACCTGAAAAGTTGAAATAGACAAGATTGCCTGACAAAACTGGGAGCATGGGGGTGGGGGTAGAAGGGAGGGTGGAAGAGGAAAAGAGGGGAGAAGGGGAGGGGTGAGGAGAACTTGAGGGAATGGGATAGTCAAGATGGAGGAAGGACAGAGATGAGAGCAAGGCAAGAGATATCTTGATTGAGGGAGCCATTATGGGGCTAGCAAGAAACCTGGAATTCGAGAAATTCCCAGAAATCTACGAGGATGACCTCAGCTAAGAACCTAAGCAATGGAAGAGAGGGAGCCCGAACTGGCCTTGCCCTGTAGTCAGACTGATGACTATCTTAAATATCACCATAGAACCTTCATCCAGAAACTGATGTAAACAGAGGCAGAGACCCGCATCAGAGCACTGGACTGAGCTCCCAAAGTTCAGATGAAGAGCCGGAGGAGTGAGAATAGGAGCAAAGAAGTTAAGACCATGATGGGTTCACCCACTGAAACAGTCTACATGAGCTAATGGGAGTTCACCAACTCCAGACAGACAGGGAAGGAACAAGGATAGGACCAAACTAGACCCTCTGAATGTGGTTGACAGTTGCATGGCTGGGGCAGACTGAGGGGCCACTGGCAGTAGCACCAGAATTTATCCCTGCTGCTTGTACTGGCTTTCTGGGAGCCTATTCTCTTTGGATGGATACCTTGCTCAGCCTAGATATAGTAGGGAGGGCCTTGGACCTTCCTGAAAACAATGTGTTCTCTCCATGGAGTGGATGGGAGGGAAAGTGGAGGGGATGGGAAGAGGGGAGGGAGTGGGAACTTGAATTAGTATGTATAATGAAAAAAGACAGTTTATTTTCTTTTAAAAAATAAAAAATCTGAGAGCCACACTAACCTATGAATATAAATTTTGTGAATGTAGAAGGTAGTTCATTCATTTAATAAGTTTACTCCTGGGACCTGTCAGCCCCCGGACCCATTGTGGGTTCATGGTCAGATTTACAGCACCAGCCATGTGTTTTCTCCTGTGGAGTCAGCCTCAAATCCATTCAGAAAAGTGGTAAGCCTCCCTTATAACATTCATGTCACCATTGTACCCATGAACATAAAATGGGTTTTTAATATAGCTTTCTCCGACATCGTTAGTGTTAGTTATCAACACCCTGTTCTTTACCCTCGTTACTCTCCACTGAAACCCCTTCTCCAATATTCCGTCTGTTACCTTCATACCACCTCTACTCTACCTCCCTCTCTTCAGATGTTTCTTCCCCTTCCTTACCAATGACCCCTTTCTATTTCCTGGAGTCCACAGTTATTCCAGATTAAACACACAAATTTAAACGTTGGACACTTGGATACACATATGAGTGATTACAAAAGCCTTGGTCTCTCTTGGTCTGAGTTACTTCACTCAAAATAATGTTTTCCAGTTTCATCCATTTATATTGACAGAGGTTTCTGTCCCACTAAGTTTTACAACCATTTAGTCCCAAATAAACACACAGAGGTCTACATCAATCATAAGCTGGCTGGCCTATTAGTTCAGGCTTCTTATTAACTCATAACTTATATTAGCACATAATTCTTGTCTGTGTCAGCCATGTGGCTTGGTACCTTTCATCAGTGAGGCATTCTCATCTTGCTTCCTCTGTGGCTGGGTGACGACTGCAAACCGTGTCTTTCTCTTCCCAGAATTCTCCTGTTCTCATCGCCCCACAAATTATCTACAAATTTCATAGCTTTAATTTTTCTTTGCAGCTGAATAAAATCCCAGTGTGCATAGATACCGTATTTTTACTATCTATATATCATTTCATGGACTCCTAAGCAAGAGTCAAATAGTTAAAAAAAATACTCCTAATTTGGCACAGTATTTTGTTAGGTATTCAAGTCCTCATTTGAACCACAACTTATAAACATAGCTTGGTTTCCTCCTTAAAGGAAATATTGTAACAGGAAAATATGTTCCTTTGCCAGTACCCCAATCGTGAGCCACCGGAGCAGTTCGGCATAAGGAAACTCCCAAGAGAGTCAATTATCTCAATAACGGTCTCAGCCTGCAATATTCCTGGGAGGGAAACTATTTCAAATGGACATCGAAGTTTCGAGTTAAATTTGGGAATTCACAGACCCTGAAGCCAGATTGGACTCAGCTGACAGAACGCTAACTGAGAGCAATTAAAAATGTCAATGTCATAGTTCTTCTAATGAAATGAAGCCATTGCTGCTTCCTTCACAGGGTGAGGAACTTTTTAAGTGAATGTATATGAAGCTCCAAAAATTATGCCGGTAAATGCTAAAAATCTGAGCACAAATTTAGAGACTATCACTATTATAGCCCATGGAAGGGGAAAGAGTTCTGGCAAGACAAAATATATGTGATTCTGAAAGGTTACCATATGATCTCTGATTTACCTAAAAGTGTCATAAGCAAAATCATTGAGACTGTTCGTTTCAGAGGTTGGAGCGAAGTTGAGTGTTTTTTCTAGCCTCTGGAGACTGCACAGAGATCATTCATGTTGAATGATAGCATTAATTGAAGCAGTATCTAGCAGTTCAACACATGGTTGAGTAAAAGCATAAGGGGGATTCGATGATAGCATTGGAAGGGGGAACTGCTGATGAACAAAACTAGTAAGGAGGCAGTGTAGCCCAGGGTTTAGCTGGAGTGTTTTTTTTTTTCAGTGCAATACTTTAAATTTATTTATTTATTAAGGATTTCTGCCTCCTCCCCGCCACCGCCTCCCATTTCCCTCCCCCTCCCCCAATCAAGTCCCCCTCCCTCATCAGCTGGAAGAGCAATCAGGGTTCCCTGACCTGTGGGAAATCCAAGGACCGCCACCTCCATCCAGGTCTAGTAAGGTGAGCATCCAAACTGCCTAGGCTCCCCCAAAGCCAGTACATGCAGTAGGATCAAAAACCCATTGCCATTGTTCTTGAGTTCTCAGTAGTCCTCATTGTCTGCTATGTTCAGCAAGTCCGGTTTTATCCCATGCTTTTTCAGACCCAGGCCAACTGGGCTTGGTGAGTTCCCAATAGAACATCCCCATTGTCTGTGTGTGGGTGCACCCCTCGCGGTCCTGAGTTCCTTGCTCATGCTCCCTCTCCTTCTGCTCCTGATTTGGACCTTGAGATTTCTGTCCAGTGCTCCAATGTGGGTCTGAATTTTGCAGACAAATGGATGGAAATAGCTGGAGTGTTTTTAAAGAGCAAAGACAGACAGCCCTATTGTTTTCAGCAAGTATTCTCCTGAGAGCTAGCTCCTTACCTCCAAGCAGTGCTGCAACAGCTGAAGTCTTTAGTCTTTGAAAGCCAAGAAACTGCAAAAAGGCAGGGTGCACTAACAAATACATAGTTCCACATTTGACATTTCTTTCATTCGGATTTTGTGGTACAAATCATGCCTGGTACCAGGACGAGGGATTACACTAAGTTACATTATGGGCGTTTACTGCTATGGGGATTCCAAGAGGAAATGGCCTGTAGACCGTAACTCCCCTCTTTGTCAGAATAAAATGAATCCTGTATACCGAAAAGAACATGGCTGAGAATTATCCACTCTGAGGATGTTCCAGGTCTCCCCACTGCTCACACCTAGCATTTTAACCATTTTATAAAGCTTCGCAGAGGTTATGCATTAGTTCAAACTATGAAATTCAAATGAATACATTCTGATGCTTATTTAACAGCTCCAAAGAGGTGTTTAATAGAGGTTATCTCTTGAATTCTTCTTTGCTCCATTTATGAATTGAGATGTGAGTGTTATCACAAAAGTCAGATGTTGTGATTTTACGTATGACTCCCCTTGACCCTAGTTGTTGAAAACAGTTTTAGGCCTGAGCATTAAAGGAGCTGAGCTATCACCAGCAATATAAGATTAGGAAACAGTTTAATGTTTGTGCCTTCAGTTTTCTTTCCCTCTAGCACCTCAGTAAAAAGTAATTGCCTACATAGGAGCTGTAGCATAGATGTGGCACCTATCAAGTACCAGCTTAACATTAATTCACATTCACAGGCACGTTTTGTGTTCTCCCCAAGCTTACAATCAATCCTTGTGTGAACATCTATCCCCTTTTTCTACGTGACCTAGAAGGGTCTACTATCAAGACCACTGCTTTCTCAGCTCCAATATTGCTTTATATGTCATTTAAATGCGCCCTGGTTTATATGTTATTTCTTCTTAAGAACAGGCTCACTGTTTCCTGACAGACGACCAAGTAATCCAATAATTGGAGTAGATGTCCACAGAGAAACAGCACTGATAGAATTATGCAAATATCTAAGGTAAGACTTACAGGAATTGCTTTTTTGTGGTTTTGGAGTTCAAAGAGTCCCTGGACATACTATCTGTATGCCGAATAACAAGGAGCACTGGCGATAGAATTCCATCCTATTCTGAAGCTGCAGGAAAAAGGAGAGGGCAGGAATAGTGCTGGAAGAACCACAGTCTGAAAGAACGAGGACCACAGACTTAAGCATCCAAAGGTAGATAAGACAAATGTTCCACTACAAGAAGAGAAAGACATTTTTCCATTCTCTGCCTTTTTCTTCTCTCTGGGCCCTCATCCAATTGGATGCTGCCGTGTACACTAGTGAGGCTGGATCTTCATTGCTGGCTCCACTGATTCAAGTGCTAATCGCTTTGGGGTGCACCTTCCCACACACACTGAGCCATAATGTTTTGCCAGCTATCTGGGTGTCCCTTACCTCAGACAAGTTAACATATGAAGTTATCTATCACATTAATTAATTTGCATTACACTACAAAAATGACTAGAAGCAAGTAGTGTGTGGGGGGGTGTTACCACAACTCAGTGAAGCTAATGTGCCTATTAGACAAGAGCTTCTTAGAACACATGGGAAAGGGAATGAAAGGAAACTGGATTAATAAAACTTACCAAGATTTAAATATATATATATATATATATATGCCTTGAAAATTAAATACATATTTACTGAATACGCTAACTAACATGCTATACTCAAAGAGAACACAAATACTAGCTTCCATTGATGCAGATTGGGACATCATTCAGAAAAAGAATTTTTACAACTAGATAAAATGATTTTAATCGCCTTAAAAGCATCAAATAGCTAAACTCAAAGCCTAAGCTGTGGAGGAAGGACCATCCAGAGAGTAAAGTGGAAATGGAGTGCCAAGCTATTTCTGCCCAGAGTGCATTTGCTCAAATCACTCTCTACATTTAGGCCTTGGTTCAGAAGGGACAGATACGAAGACCCAGGGTCAGTCAAGTGTAGAAAGAATTATATGAAAATTCAGAACAACAAGAAAAAGAAAAGATTCTAAAAGGATTGGGATCAGAATAGCATAACCTTTTATAACAAGAGATTCTAGAGGGCCGTGAAGCAGTGTCTTCAAAATGCAAAGGGGGAAATTATTTTTCAATTAACAGTGTGAAAAAAAGAACTCTAAATGCAGCCAAATTAAAAATCAACTGTGTATTTAGAAGTATGCATTTTCAGGCACTTATTTCTTAGTTCCTTTTCTTGGAAAGTTACAGGGGGAAATCTTTTCTCATAAAAAGAAACTAAAAAAAAATATAGATCCCATGAGACAATCAATAGAGCACAGAAAGGTGGGGGAAGGAGACTCTAATCAACTATACCAGGCGCCTAAAACTTCGCCAACAGAACAAGACGATGGTCTTCTGGAGGAAAACCCACAGCAGGAGCGGCAATAGCCAGTTTTTCTGTTTAGAGTGTCATTGTAGTATGTATATAGCACATCTAATAGAGCAGATAGGAAATAAAATTTAAAGGTGTCAAAATAGATCAATTGTAGCCTCAAGAGAAACAACCAGCCATATAAAGAAAGACAGTGACAGGCACAATTTGACCTAGTAGTAAACAATATTGAAATAGTCATAATAATGTAAATACTCCTGAGTAATGAAAATAGTGGCAAAACTATATGCAAATGAGGGAAGGTTGAGCGTATAGAGTATGTGCATATATAGGTTTGTATGAACGAGAGGGCAAAACTCTCATTTACCATAGCAAAAAGTTAAAAAATCTCTTTGTTTCTGAAATTGCACTTTGTTTGTTTATTTGATTGGTTTCGTTGGTTCACTGGTTTTTGTAGGAAGGGTTTCTCTATGTATCCCTAGCTATCCTGGAACTTGTTCTTGTAGACCAGGCTGGCCTCAAACGCACAGAGATCCGCCTGCCTCTGCCTCCTGAGTGCTGGGATTAAAGGCGTGCGCCACCACCGCCCAGCACATTTTATTTTTAATAGTATTTTATTAATTATTTAAGAATTTTAGCCGGGCGGTGGTGGTGCACGCCTCTAATCCCAGCACTCGGGAGGCAGAGGCAGGCGGATCTCTGTGAGTTCGAGACCAGCCTGGTCTACAAGAGCTAGTTCCAGGACAGGCTCCAAAGCTACAGAGAAACCCTGTCTAGAAAAACCACACACACACACACACAAAAAAAAGAATTTTACAGTGTATTTTGATCATATTCACCTCCATCTCCAAACTCCTCCCAATCTATCCTCGCTGTTGCTAATCACCTGAATTTAGATCTTTTTTTGTGCTATGAAGTATAATTTGTGTTGCCCAAATACTTGTGTATATGGGGCCACCCTCTGAAGTGTAGTCAGGGGTCATACCCTTAAAGAAAACACAGTCTGCCTCTTTCAGAAAAACTTTTTTTTAAGTTATTAATACAAGACATCCAAAATGGCTGTAATTGTTGGAAGTGATCATCTGTGGGCAACAGACCTATAAGGAGAGAAAATATAGATTACTCTCAGTTTCTTGTTTTAGGTAGGCAATAGTAGCAGAGAAACTATATGATATAAATAGCAAACATTCTTCTAAGTTGTATACTTAATCATTCCATGGAATCATGACAGTTATTCAAAAAGTAAAATGTGTTATTCTTTGTGACAAAGGGGAAAACTATGACTTGAAAAGATGACATGACTTGTTCATGTCCACAAAGCTAGGCAATGACAGAGCTAAGATTCAATACAGACTTGTCAATTGGTCTGTCTCTGAAGTCTTTGTCTTTGGCATCCATGCTATCCCAGGTCTCAGGGACACAGCCCCACCTTATAGTCTCCAAAGCTTCACCCAATAGCTCATCACAATCCATTTCTCTTGCTAGGTCCTATAATTTCTTTTGGATCAAATCTGAAAGTTAAGCAGGAGACTTGCAGCCAAGTACTAAGGAAACGAAATAACTCTTAAAAAAAATGCTTTCAAATTCTCAGGTCTTGTTTGTGCTTTCCAAAGAATTCTCCCCAATGCCCTGACTGATGGCATTGCTAGGAGAAAGTACCTTCAAACCAAAAGTGACTGGGGCAAAGTAGAGAAAGCAGCAAAGGAAGATAGGCCAGACTCCAACTGTCAGATAGGGCTTGTCTCAGTTTCATCTCTTCTCTACTCACCCCCAAACCCCCAGTAATCACATTCTAATAATATCATACCATGTGAAATTGTATCATGTCATAAGAGCCTTTGACTGTACACTCACTTCTTCACCACTGCTCAGCTTATAGAATCTCCAGGATAGTGTCTTTCCTAGCCCATCCAGGTAGAAGCAAGCACTCCTCCTTTGGCTTCTGTATCAGAATCCATATAGCTCAGTGTCACACATGCCTACAATCTTGTCTGTTCCTGACTTAATAAGCCATATGCATCCTAATGGCACATGTGTGCATCTCTGCAATAGTAAATATTTATGTGTGTGACTATTAATTTTCTTTTATAAAGAAAATGTCATGTGATAAGTATCATTAAAAAAATGCTTATATGACATGCTAACCGTGATGATCTTTGGGGGGGTTGAATCATGTGCTATTCATTCTTTCTGTATTTCTAAAATTTCTGTAACAACATGTACTACTTTGGTAACCAGGAAAAGATACCGTAAGGTACCTTGACTGCATTAAAATCAAAATCTTCTGTTCATCTGAGATATAATTTCAACAGTAAAAAGGAAACATGCAAGTGTTATTGTACCATAGAGAAAAGAACTCCCACGTATCAATAAGGAAGAGACAAATAAAACAATACAAAGTGGGTTTAAGTAACAACGTTTAAAGGAGGAATTTTGAACTAACTATACATCTCAGTGATAGAGCACTTATCTAGTATGCGTGCAACCCTAGGCTTAATCCCAAGCACTGTGGTAATAAAAGACAGATTGAATAACCAAAGAATATATTCCACATATATACATACTTCAATATGTAATTTAAAGAGATTAAAGTCATTTGTAATTCAAAAGGTAGAAGTTAAAGTCTCAATGACGTATGACATCACTTTGGCAAAACAATCAAATCTCTACAATACCAAGTGTTGCAAGGACAGAGAGAATCAAGAATCTCACACACTGACGCTGAAGTATCAACTTACTCAACCGCCATTTTGGGAAACAGTCTAGTGCAGTCTCCCAATATGCAGAAAAATATGTTTCTTTTTTTTCATTACAGAGGATTTTATTTAAGTTTATGCCCTTTGTAAATTTAAATATAAACTGGTAAATGAATGAATAAATGAATGGATATATCAACTGTGAGAAAACACTGTACATAAATGATACATTAAAAAATGAATAGCATATTAGTCAGCCAAATGACAAGAAATGTGAAAAAAATGTTTGAAAACAATCTTCATTATACTTAGGATTATATTTCAAATATTTCTTAACATGTGCCAGAGTTTTA
>NW_004949184.1:760434-779663 GCF_000317375.1 Microtus ochrogaster
CTCTCTCTCCTCTCTCTCTCTTCTCTGTCTCTCTCTCTTCTCTCTCTTCTCTCTTTCTCTCTCTTCTCTCTCCCCCCTCTCCTCTTTTACATAAACTTGCTTTTCCCACAGCTAATCCTACAGGATTAAGACTGTATAAACTTTCATCCATCTGGAACTACTCTTTTGTTCACCCTTAAAAAAAAGAAGAAGCATGACTTGAAAATTAGATTGGTACAAGACTTATAGAACATTCTCTGCAGAGCTGGAGACATTTAAAGTATTCTAAAAAATATGTTTCTTTAATCGAGAATATATACACAAAAAATAGATATACATGGACACACATAAAAATGTCCAGTGGTTATAATTGCCCCAAACTAGAAAGAGTCTCAACAATAGAAAGGATAAACTATGACATTATCATCAAATGAAATGTTACATGGCAATGAAAACTCTTGAATTAGAACTCTACAAGCATATAAATGAGTCACATAAATACAGCGTGGAGCAGAGAAAGCACAACCAATACAAACAATATGATTTTATTATTAAAATAAAGTTCCAAATAGTCAAAACTACCATTCTTTAGGGATGCTAACACAGTTAATAGAACTACAAAGAAGACTGGAGGTGTACTCCATGGTAGACCACTTGCTTAGGATGCATGAAACTATGTTCATTTTCTATCACTGCAAAATAATAAAAATAAAAAATACTAAAATAATCAATAATGAAGAACATGATTACTATGCAAAAGCAGGATGGAGGCTGTATCTGTAAGGAAGGGAATGAAGTTATTAATGGGAAGAGACATTTGGGAAGCATCTGAGATACAACTAATGCTTTCTTTATATGGACAGCAATTAACATGGGTATGAGCTTTATAAAATGTAAGTATATAACTAGAAATGTGAGAATTGTATAGAATTTCTCTAAGATGCCTTTTAACACTACAAAGGTCTTCCATGCTGGCAAAACTTAACCATTTAAAGTTAAGTATTGGTATGCTACCTCAAAGAATGATTCTAAATAAAATTGATAGGAATCCTCATGGACTAGAAACTTCATGCTAGGCTCCTTCCCTTATTACTGCTCCCTCATCTTTATCTCCTCCATGAAGCCATTGCCATTTCCTGTTCTTGTAATTGCCAATCTCTTGCTTTAGAACAAGCTGGCTAAGGCCTGGGCTTCACCTCTTCTTAGAACCAACAGGTACGCATAATCTAACAAAAAAAATCTTCTCCAGAGTTTGAAATTCCTGGCCTAGGGTACCTAAAAGTTTGGCTATAACCTATTTAGAATACCAAAATCATAACAAAACCCACTTTAACTTTGTGGGTTGTCCTTATGATTGGAAGACTAGATTAGGAAATTTAGTTATTAAAACCTACAGACTCTAGGAATATTCCATTCCTTGACTCTTCCAGGTTTTGGTAGTCACCTTCATTCCCTGGTTTATGGCTGCTTTGCTCCATTATCTGCCTATACCTTCATTTTACTACCCCTTCTGTGGGTGTCAAATCTCCCTATGTGCCCTCTGAAGAAGTTTACAATGGCATTCAGTAACCACCCAGGTAGTCTTGGGTGATTCCTTTTTCTTTTTAATTATAATTTTTCCATCAATTTACAAAGTAGCAAATTCCTGCAGGCATTTTCACACATAGTTTGGAATGACCCTCACCTCACCTCATCCTCTCCCCCATCTCTCTCCTCTCCGTTGCTGCTTAAACTCTTCTATCTCCAGCATGACCCCTTCCATTGTCAAATTGTATGTGTTCTGTAGCCCTCCCTGTATTACCATCCTTCTCCCTTTAAGGCCTCTTCTTCCTGTTAGTGGCCAATTCCTAGTTTCCTGCCACAATACATAAACCTACATTAAATATAAATATATTAAAAATTGAAGCTAAGGTTCATGCCTGAGAAAAAACATATGGTAGTTGTCTTTCAGAGCCTGTGTTAGATCACCTTTAAAACATTTTCCTAATAATTACCAAGGAGTTAAAGCCTGGTACATTTAGAACCACCATTCAGTACCACTACAGTATCCAAATATAAAGTCACCCATTCCCAGTGACACTGTCCTGCTGCTTACTATGCCAACAAGTAACCCAGTGTTCTTGCAGTGTATCTATGAATCACCTACAATGCAACCATAAACCATTTTTTTTTACTTCAACACGAGCCTCGGTCTCCACATATCCTTGAAACTCATGTCTTTTGTTCTCTGTGCAGTGTCTTCCTCCCACAATGTATCACTGCACTCTGATGGGGGAGAGTCTTCTGTTTTGTGTTAATTTCATTGGTTAAATAAAGAGACTACCTTGGCCCTTTAATAGGACATAAAATTAGGTAGGCGGAGTAAACAGAACAGAATGCTGGGAGAAAGAAGCTGAGTCAAGGAGTCGCCATGATTCTCACACTCCAGACAGACGCAGGTTAAGATCTTTCCTGGTAAGCCAGCTCGTGGAGCTACACAGATTATTAGAAATGGGTTAGATCGATATGTAAGAGCTAGCCAATAAGAAACTGAAACTAATGGGCCAGGCAGTGTTTAAAAGAATACAGTTTCCATGTAATTATTTCGGGTATAAAGCTAGCCGTGCGGGCGGCTGGGTGGCGGGACACAGCCCCGCTGCTCCTAATTCAGCAGCACTCTTACATTATTGGCTATATAAAGGTAAGAAGTTTTAGCTTTCGTTAAAAACTTTCCAGACAACGTATTCTGATCATGCTTTCCCTCCCCCACCTTCTCACAGATCCTCCCTTCTTCTGTACCCACCTAACTTCACGTTCTTACTCTCTCTCAAGAAAAAAAAAACAAAAAAATGAAAATCAAACACTTTGGTTTAAACATAGGAAAAATAAATATAAATAGCATCAGTAATTCTTCCAGTATCCAAATGAATCATCTTGGCAACTCTCTGGGGTGCACACAACACACTACTGAAAATCCTCTTGTTCTCTATACTTCTACTCCCTAAAATTCCCAGGAAGAACTTTAAGGACTGTGCTGCTGATGACAGGAAAGTTGAATGGGCCCAGACTGTAGCTTCACTCGTGGCAAGTCAGACTGCATCTTTCTGATATATTTGGGGGTTTTTTGGAAATGATTTCAATGGGGAAAATGTTGCTCTGCAAAAAAAAAATTACAAAAAATAATAATAGGTTTGAAACCCACTTGTCTGGAGCACTCTCTTTTGGTGTGAGCCTCTGGGCGGCCTTTCATGCAGGTGGCACATGACATCACTCGGCCCCAGCTGTTCCTTATTAACTCAGCCTCTCTGCAAAAGATACAGTCTTTTACAACTTGACTTTTTTAAGGAGACAGCCCATTTTGCAAATCAACCAAACACATTAAACACAGTTGGAGTGCAACATTCCATAAATACAAATTTGACAAATAAATCTTTTCTCTTCCTAGCCTCCACTAAGACAAGGAACAATGTGAAGGTCTGAAGGACACCAAGCTTGACCAAAGGGGAACAAAAAGCATCTCCATTTTTAACAGAAGGAAAATGTCTGCCAAGCAGGCTGCTGCAGACTGCTCCTCCAGTGGGTCAAAGCACAAGAATCACCCAGAAGCCCTAACCCTCACGGAGACCTCTAAACCATCTCCCACATGAGCTGACTTTGTAAATACATTCTTTGCCTGCTCGTGATGCCTAATTAGGCCCTGACCATGAGGCTAAGAGGTGAAAAAGAAAAGCCAGGACGCCTGCAAACTGCCACTTGAGTTCACAGCAAAATGACAAGCAGCATGTGTGATCCAAGGGGAAGAATCTGACAGTCACACTTCAATCTTTCAGCCACATCTTTTTTTCAACATGGGGAGGTTGTGGCATCAATAGTGTCATCTTCTAATAGAAAGGACAACTGCATATAATGCATAATTACTGTTCTAAATGACTTGTTATTTTGACTGCCTATTCTAAAATGTCTGTAATTGCTTCCAATGAGACTTTGAATAAATGATAAGTCAGCACGGGCAATCACTGGTGGAGACACAGCAAAGCCTTGGAAAACTTAGTACAAATTATTTTGTCATGTGTCAATTTCACCGATTCCAGATTATGATCACCAGGAATTTGCACTTCTTTGTTGAATATATCTCCCAACTGTGTCCCACTTAGGCAACAGAAGTAATACTACACGTAGGTGTATAAAAGAAAAGGCAGTTTATTTTCAAGGGCAATGAGCAGATGCTGGCAGAGCCTGATAAATTAGTTTATAGAATTTTAGCTTGTGCCAAATCCTGGTCCTTTCTGTAAAGCAGAACAAAGTAAGGAGAAAGCACACCTCGCTGAGAGTTATTGCCATCTCTCCAAATAAACTCCCCTCCCCATATGCTTGTTTGCCAAGTCTTAAAATAACAAATCACTTCTTTATAACAAAATTGTCTCCGTGGAATAATAGGCTTCAGTGTGAATTCTGATGGAGCAATAGCTCCTCTAAATGACAGCAAAAGCTTGCAGCAGGGATGTGAGGCACATCTATTTCAGGGCTTCCCATTAGTGTGAAAAGCAGTTCGGTAAGAAATGAAGTCATTTCCTGACTCATTGGGATGCCATGTTTAAACCACAGTTATCGGCCTAAAGATACAAAGGTTGAGAAAATGTGGGCTGAACCTATAAGAGGTGAATCATCCTTTAAGGACACAGGAAACCAACATTTTCAGGTCCTTCACATATGACTAGATCATATTAGAAGGAAAAGTGGGGCTGAGTAAGAGCCCCCATCTATTCTTTACTTGATAAGAAGGCTCTCTATCCTATACCTTCCATTAGAGCCAGTTCCATAAAGAATCTACTGGTATATACTACATTCGTAAGTATGGAAGTAAAAGAAATAGCTCAGTGTTTAAGAACTAGATATATCAGATTACAGGGAGAAGATGGATTTGAATTCTGCTAATTTTGTATGTTTCTAAAAAACTCATACAGGAACTAGAGTTTGCTGAGCAGTTAAGAACACTAGATGTTCTTGTAGAGGACCTGGGTTCAGTTCCCAGCACAAATGTGGCAGCTCTTAACCATCTGTAACTCCAGTTCCAGACGGTCCAATACATTCTTCTGGCCCCAGTGGGCACTAGCTCTTCACGTGGTACACAGATGTAAATGCAGGCAAAATGCTCATATGCATTTTAATTAATTATTTTTTAATTAAAAATAATGTTTATTGAACTTTAGTATTATATAGTTGTAAAGAGCCAACTGAATGGATGTGACATAGGCGTTCCCTCTGTATGCTATGAATACCATTGGTTAATAAAGAAATCTGCCTTGGCCTCTGATAGTGTAAAGTGGAGTTAGGCAGAGAAAACTAAACTGAATGCTGGGGCAAAGAAGGCAGAGTCAGGAGATGTCATGTAGCCACAGCCAGGGACAGATGAGCCAGAACCTTGCCGGTAAGCCACAGCCATGTAGTGATACACAGATTAATAGAAATTCATTAAATTAAGATGTAAGAGCTACCCAATAAGAAGCTAGAGCTAATAGGCCAAGCAGTGATTTAATTAATACAGTTTCTGTGTAGTTATTTTGAGTCTGAGCAGCCAGGAATGAACAAACAGTCTCTTATTACATGGATGTTTATTAACTTTTGGCTGATGCTTTAGTTACTTTTCTATTTGCTGTTATGAGACTCTGAACAAGGCAACTTTGAAAAGAAAGCTCATAATTCAGGGACTCACAGTTCCAAAGGGTTGGAGTTCATAACCATCATGTCAGGGAGCATGGCAACTAGCAAGTAGAGAAGGTGCTGGGGCAGTAACTGAGAGATTATATCTGATGCACAGACATAAGACAGTGAGAACCAACTGAGAAATAGCATGAGCTTTGAAACTTCAAAGCCCACTCCTAACGGCACACCTCTTCCAACAAGACCACATGTCTCCTGATCCTTCTTAAGCAGTTCTACTAACTGGAGACCAAGCATTCAAACATGTGAGCCTATGAGGGCCATTGTCATTCAAACAACCACATCCTATTGTATGACTTCCGTAGGCTTGTGGCCATATCATAATGCACAATGCATTTAAAACAACTTCAAAAACCCCCAGTCTCTCACAATATCAATATACCTTAAAAGCCCAAAGTCTCTTCTGAGACTAAAGGCAATCTCTTAACTGTAACCCCCTATAAAATCAAGATAAAAAATCTAATTACATACTTCAAACATATGATGATACAGAATATACATTACCATTCCAAAAGAGAGGAAAAGAGGCATAGTAAACAAATACTAGACCAAATCAACCCCGTAAGGCAAACCCAAAATCCTGCAGCTCTATGTCTGATGCCAAATGAGTTAGATGGCTCTGCCCTTCCAGCTTTGTTGGCTGCAACACACTTCTCTCTCCCTATCTGAAGTTTTCCTTGGCAGACAAATAGTCCACAGCTCCAACATCCTGGAGTCGCCAATGATATCCAGGCTTCACAGTTATAGTTTCAACCAATGGTCTCTCAGGGTCTGCAGGCAGGGACTGCCCCGCCACACACATGTGGCTCTCCTTAATTTTGTAGGAAGATTCCACAACCTCTTTACTCATGTATTCTTCATGACTCTAAAAGCCACATGGCTAATGCTGCCAAGTTCTGTTGCCCACTTGAGTGGGAACCTGGCCCTCCCCTTGTATTACATTTGTATAAGCGTTGGTTTTTTGAACTTTTTATGAACAGATAATTCCTTAGTCCTTTTCTTTTCACAAATTTCAGGGTCAAATTTCACTGATCTGAGGCTGCCACTCTCTTTATTCCACTTTTCCTTATCTCTTTCAGCACAAAGCAAGGTTCCAACATTAAAGTTCCTGTTGGTATTTTTCTCCTCAAACTACACATTTTGTATTTCTTTTTGTCCTGCCTGCTCCTTTTCATTGTAGATGTGCACTACCACTAATAACCACATGACACACTAGGCTGTCTTAAAATCTCCTCCAGTGATGAAATTCATTGAAACTCTTCAGTTTAGCTTCAGGCAGATTCTTAGGACAAGGGGGAAAAAGCCACATTCATTGTAAAAATACAACAAGAATGGTCTCTAGCCCAGATGCTAATATTGTCCCCTCTGAAACCTCTTCAGCTGGCCTTCATAGTCCACATGGCTCTCAGCAGTACTTTTTTCCGAGCTCCTACTAGAATGTTCTATTATGCCCCACTTACAATGTTCACTCACTTTCCTAACCCAAAGTCCCAAGGTCTTCTACATTTAAAAAGAAAAGGTCAGGCCTGTCACAGCAATAGCTCACTTCCTGGTATCAACTTTTATTTTAGCTACTTTACTATTGCTGTGATGGGATATCATGACCAAGACAACTTATAAAAGAAAGCATTTAATTTGTTGGCTCATGGTTCTACAGAGTTCATGACAAGCATGGCAGGAAGCATAGCAACAGGCAGGCAGGCATGGTATTGAAGTAGTAGCTGAGAATTATATCTGATCCATAGTTATGAAGCAGAGAGAGAGAGAAAGAGAGAGAGAGAGAGAGAAAGAGAGAGAGAGAGAGAGACCAAGATATGACCTGAGTTTTTGAAGTCTCAAGCCCACCCCCAAAGACACACCTCCTCCAAAAAAGCCACACCTCCTAATTCTTCCCAGACAGTTCCATCAACTGGGGACCAAGTATTCATATATATTGGACTGTGGGGGCTATTCTCATTCAAACCACCATAGCAGAATTCTTACAAAATATTAAAAATGAAAGTAAGAGGTTGGAGGAGTATCAGAAAACGTTATACAGAACCAGAGACAAATTTTAAAAAAGGCAAATTAATGAAGAAGAAATACCCAAGAAATTTCAGTAAGGAAAAAAAAGAAAGAAGAAAAGGAATGGCGAATAATGAGCCATGGTTTCCTCAAAATCTTTAGTGTATAAATAGCAAAGTATTCTATTTTTAATGAAATTAATATGTCAAAGACAACTCTAGAAGTTTGTATTCTCCAACAACTAAGACTTACTGGCTGTTATCCTTGTCTATCACTAGTAAATGAGTAAATGAACATACTAAGATATTTGCATTGACTACAAATCCTTACCGTTGTTTTATAGGATAAGTACTTCTACTGAGCCATTTGAACAGAAGAGAGAAAATGAGGGTGAGTAGTTAAGTAGCTTGCATAAGCCTTCATGGTTCTAAGAAGGAAGAACAATGATGTGCTCCTGTGAGCTTCGAGTGCCAGCCCTTTATTGCCACATACATAAAGCTCCACTTACTCAAGATAGTGTGGTTCTGTCCTCTGGAGTTCTACAGCTCCATCATCTATGCATCTTTAATATTGAACACCTACAATTTTTAATGTTTGTTGCATTTTGGTGTACAAAATGTCTTCCTAACTAGACTACAAAACATTGCATACAGTACTGTAAATAATACTCCTCTGTAATCCCCACAGCACTTACCGCTATTCCATATTCATTATATAAGATTTAATTGGAACCTCAACAAAGAGATAACTTTCAAAACAACTATTCCAATAATTTTGCAATCAAACTAACTTTACTAACATCCTTTGCTAAGCAGTAGTCATCTTTTGAGATCGTTGGAAATTTAAGTTGAGCAAAGAAATGTTAATGATTTTTATCTCATTCTATTCCTTTTGACTGATGAAACCAAAAATAATCACTTTACATCTCCAAAGTGTTTAACCCCCGTAAAAGCAGGGGGAGAGTGAGCCATCACTAGCACACAAATGTGTTCTGCTGAAAGCAATCAAATAAATCAAGCAACCCCCAAAATATAGTTAAAGCCAAGTGACTCAGAAACAGCTCATGTTTTTAGTCACTTAGAATCCAAAGTTACTCTGAAACATGAATATTTTAAGGCATTACTCATTTTGCTTTCTCTGATAAAACTAAAATAATCCAATACAATTATCTGAATGGTTATAATTTAAAGATTTAAAATGCAGGCTCAAAACCTAACATTTCAAATTAGTATCACTCTTTAGGACAAACTCTAACTAATAATAATGATCTGGTATAAAAGTATCCTGGAGAAACTAATTTGCTAGCATTTTCTTTTTATTAAGCTAATCCGGAGAGAGAGAGAGAGAGAGAGAGAGAGAGAGAGAGAGAGAGAGAGAGAGAGAGAGAGAGAGAGAATGAATATGGGAGCTGTCCTAGAGAATGCACAGCACTGTAGAAACCATGCATCTGAAAAATCATTATTCAAAATTGAAAGCCACTTTCCTTTCTCACCTACCAAAGCATTTCTTCTCATGCTGAAAAATTAAATATGGTTCAAGACATTTACTTAAAAATAATTGAGTTTCACAAAATCAATAAACTCAAACAACTTCCAAGTGACCTTATCAGTAGCTCAAGGATTACAAATAGGTTTAGTCACACACACCAACTCCTGTTGGTGGGTAATAGAGATGCGGATGCTGTGTTGAGAAAGATTCTGAAGCCATATCCAAGAGAAAACATGTCTAGATCAATCAGCAGGATCAACAATGTGTGTGAAAGAGGAACTATTGGTAGCCAAAATTTGCATTAACTGCCATAATTTCTTGAAAGTAAAATACAAGACCTCAATTTGGATATGAGTCATGGATTCCAAAAGTTTCACTGGGTTGTTTGATTCATTTCAATTAAAAATTCATTGATAAGAAGTGGTCTAGATGTGTGGAGCTATAACTGAATATATAATGGAATAGGGAAAGAACTGAACATTTTAATAGCTTGATATATGCCAAGCACTGAATATTTTAGCCTTAGCTCAACCATATGCTTCCATAGCCATATCTAAGACTTTTATCATTATCAGTAATACTGCCCCTGTGTTATCTTAATCATTTAACTCTCTAACTACCATGTCCTATCTTTCTGGCTTATTCCAACAAGTGCCCATCCTTGCAATAACCTATCTACCTCACTAATATACCCAACTCATTAAGTTTTTCCATGGTTTCATTGTCCATCATCTTTATACCATGGTCTTTCGCCTACGGACTTGTCAATCTCTCCTTTGCATCCTGTTAGTTCCATTGTTCCTTTCTTTATTCATCATAATTGCCTAGCAATTACAAACTCAGTTCTCTTTTCATTCCAAGCCTGTATTCATGTGATATAAATATGACCATAGAAGTGATTACTCATATTCAAAGGTGATTATCTCAATCAGGTCCTTAGAAAGGTTGTCATTCCTTCTGTATTTCTTTTCTCCAGATAGTCTTCGAGTAGACATGTCTCATTCTTTCTTCTGTCTTTAAGCCCTGTGTTTCTTCCTCCTTACTTATTCTCTATTGATGGTCCTATTTCCTGATTAATAGAAAACACAGAAACAACCAGAAGGAAATTCACTCCATTTTATGCCTCTCCAACTACTTTCATCACTCCCCTACTTTCATCGCCTTCTTTATGTTCCACCTTTTTTATGATACAAGGGATGTGTTCTTCATTCAGTGGTCAAAAGCCAAGTTCTCCACTTTTGTATTATATCCTGCCTCTCTTCATTAATCAAAGAAATCATGCCCTCTCTCTTATCTTCAATTATTCTTTACTACTAAAAAATTCCCGCTAGCATTGAGACAACTATGTTCAATTGCCAATTCAGTAACTCCATTGAACTATGTTTTCATAGCATGTATCTCAAACTTTTCAGGTCTCAGACTAAATTCCTCAGGTTGTCCCAAATCCCAAGTACCCTATGCTGTTCTCTATGTTGGTAAACAGCAGCCTCTATCCATATAATTGCTCATCTAAAACAACAGCATCCTCTTTACATTCTCTACTTTCATCCTCAATCAATCAGTAAATCCTTGTCACTTTACATCTAAATCCCCAGCCACTACAAAATGACTGCTCATCAATCCATAGTCCTAGACACCCTTACAGGATTTTTCTCTAATCTTACCCCCTCTACACTATTATTTTGCCATAATGGCAAGAGAAATTCTTTTTTTAAAAAAACAAAACTCATGTCATCTTATTCTTCTTCTTGAGACCCTCTAGTGGAATGGTTCTCAACCTGTGGGTCATAACCCCTTTGGGAGTTGAGAAAGCCTTTCACAGGGGTTGCCTAAGACCATTGGAAAGTGCAGATATTTACATTACAATTCATAATAGCAGCAAAATTACAGTTATTAAATAGCAACAAAAATAATTTTATGGTTGGGGGGAGATCACTACAACATGAGGAACTGTATTAAAGGGTTGTAACATTAGAAAGGTTGGGAACCAACAATCTAGTGGCTTCCTATCTCATTTAAAATAAAACAGTCTTGCCAAGTCACTATAATACTCTCCCTATAGCTATTATGAATATACCTCTACTTGAAACACATTAGATAGATTCAGTTTCTTTCTTTCTTTCTCTTTCTTTCTCTCTTTCTTTTTCTTAAGACAGGGTCTTACTATGTAGCTCACTACATTAAACCATGTTGGCTCCTTACAGAGATCTCTTTTACACTGCCTCTGAGTGCTGGGGTTAAAGGTGTGAACCACCATGCCTAGTCTCCTTTTTTTAAAGGCAACCTTTGTCCTTCTACCCCAAAGCCTTTCCTTTTGGTATCCCCTCTTCCAGGAGTGCTCCACCCAAATATGCTCTGATTGCTGTTTCATCCTTTTAAGGTCTTGCCTCAAATGTCATCTTTCCAGTGAAATCTTCCCTGAATAGCCTATTTTAATTGTTTTTAAAAAACTAATTAATAAACCAACATGCTCTTTCATTGTTTTTATCATCAGGAATGCTATATATTTTACATATGCATTGATCTTTCTATCTTCACCAGAACAAAACTATATATATATATATATATATATATATATATATATACATACACACACATACATACACACACATACATACATCCAGGACCCAGAGCATTGCCTAACACAGAACAGACTCTAAATAATTACAGAATTAATGGAAGAATAGATTTATCTCAATTTGCTTTCATCTAAGTCTACTACAAGACAAATATTATGCTAGTTTTATTGTTCAGAAAGTAAAGCTCAAACGGTTTAAATAACTTGCTCACTATCACAACTAGAGAATATAGAAATCAAGACTTAAGAGCGCACATGCGCGCGCACACACACACACACACACACACAAACACTTTCAAAGACTATCGTTTATCTCATAATCTTGAAGACTCAAGCATTTATGCAACTTTAAGTGAACTGTACCAGTGAATAACCAACTAAACAATGATGGGAAAGGACTTTTTCTGGAGTTTTTCAACTTATAAATAAAATAGCAATTAGTCATTTAGAACTATTTTACAAATATTAATGTTAGTATTGAATATCACAAACTTCTAAATGATATCTGTATGTTATGTGACTGTTGATAAAAATAATACCACCAACAATTTTGCCAAATACATAAATACATATGCGTATACATGCATACATACAGGCATGCAGACAAGCATGCATACATGCTATACCTACACCTGAATCTACACAAACCTCTAAATTGGGGTTTTTCAAACTCAGTACTAATGACATGTGGAGCTAAAGAAAACTATTCAAGGTAGAAATGGGGGTTGTGGCCGGGCGGTGGTGGCGCACGCCTTTAATCCCAGCACTTGGGAGGCAGAGGCAGGTGGATCTCTGTGAGTTAGAGGCCAGCCTGGTCTACAAGAGCTAGTGCCAGGACAGGCTCCAAAGCTACAGAGAAACCCTGTCTCAGAAAAAAAAAAGAAATGGGGGTTGTTCTGCACATTGTAGGATGTCTACCACTACCACTAGGCTGTACCTAACTAAACTAGATATTGAGTAAACAGTATTCTACTTACTCCATTGTAATGACCAAGCACTGCCAATGTCTCCCGTGGAAGAGAAAGTTGAGCAAATCAGTCCTAGTTAACCACTGGTCTACATGCAACTACCACTCCACAGGAGAAAGAGAGGACAGATGAATGTGATAAATTAAGCCACATAGATCCAATCACCAGAATGCACTGTGAGAATCTGCACAGATCAAATGACACACAGCATTTGACGAATACATTTTGATGAGTAAGTTTCTGGGATAAAAGACAGAAATGGAGGGAGTGTTTTGGATGAAAATATGCTTAGAAGATGTATATATTTTAACTGAAAAAACTAAGCTATAGGATTTAAAGATGCACCATTGTATGATAAGACTATAAATACATAGGAAAGTGTAATTACTATAAAAGTCCAGTAGGAAGGAGAGGGTAGATGAAGTTGAGACGGGAAACTTGACTAGCCTTGGGGCTTCTTAGGTGACTGACGAGATTCTATTTCTTGACTTGGGTGGCATTTAAAAGAAAGTTGACCTTATAATAATTAATTATGCTTTATGATTGTCTTATCTTTAGCTCTATGCCTATGCTTTTCCAGTGAAAATGTATAAGTAAATGAAAACATAATAAATAAACAGAAGAATTTGTCTTCCTTTCCACTTCACTTAGGTTTGATTTCTGTGAGAACTGTCCTTGAGAGGAGGACTATGAATTTATAGAGTTCATGTCGATGTTTATGGCCCCTCAGCCCAGAGGTGTAAATCCTCATCATGGCTTCCAATGACTTTGAAAGTCATAGCAGGACCCAATACAAGCCATATGTGTGATGTCCATTTCTTGGCCTACTTCTGAAGGAATGTCTCATGTCAAATCAACAAATACCTACCGGGGAGTCTTGTGATCTAGGCTGCCTGCCAAGCACAATGAAGAAAGCAAAACGCAAAGCAATGAAGCTTTGGCACGTGTGAACAAAACCCATGAGATCTGCGTAGGCTGAGGAGAGATTTGTGAGTCTATGACTTTCAGAAGAATGAGAAGGGGAGGGGAGGAGGGACAGAGAGAGAGGGGAAGAGAGAGACGTGAGGAGAGACCAACCGACCACAGGTGTACCTCTTTCCTTGAAAAAGATCTGCTCCTGAAGAGTTCTGTGGTGATTAAATTTTTATAAATTTAATTATATTTTCTCATTGACTTACATTATAATCAGAGAGTGGCTTTATCTACATTTTGGATTAATCTTCAACTGGCAGTGGCTCCCAACAGTTTAAGTTTCCCTGCTTCTCTGTCAAGTAGTTAATAGTTTATAAACAAACATTTAAAGGCACTATTTAAGGAAACCCTTGAGTGAATCCTTTTGAGCAACAAAGGATACTTCGGCAATATTTATAAATAATCATTAGATCAGAAGCTTATCAAGGTTCCTTGAAATAAAGCAGACCAGTATACAGACTCCAGTAGCCTTTCATAGGGTTTTCTAATCATTTTACTGTAATGAAATCTCTAAACCTATTTTATGTGTGTTGTAGAGCATCTGGCTTTATTCCCCTTTACACAGCATTCAGAAGATCATTTTGTACAGACACTTAGAGGAAGAGCTACTAAACATAGCTCATATCACTGCGTTATAGGATTCAAGATGACCTTGGCTTCTACGCCTGTATGAGCAATTATAAAATAAAAATGCAGTGCCACTAAATGTAGAGGAAAGGTTATTTGAAATGACTGGCTGGTCTGCTTGTGGTGGAAGATGCCCAGGCTGCTCACTTTAGCATTGGCTTTTGAAAAGCAGACTCCCTGGAAATTTCAAGAGAGCTAGAGCAAAGGGTGTTGCTTATTAACCCTACCTATTCCAGCAGGGTCACCACAATTCCCGCACCACATCCTTTACATGACATGAGTTGTCTCCTTCTCATCTGCTCTCCACACCCCACATCTGGTGCTCACTCAGACCGTACAATGATATTTCCCCAATAAGGTAAGGAAAGATATTACCCCCAGTGTCAGGAGCATGAAAGCCCATTATACCTCATATCAGTCAGGCTACATTTGGGTCTAGAACCTGGAAGAGGATTCCTAAAATACCATAAAACTGCAGAACTCCAGGGCTATTGATGCTTCTGCAACCAGTTTAAGGAAAGTTGCCCTTGCACTTCATCTTGACTGTAAATAGGCAAGTTTGAAGCTCACTGTGCTGGTTACACATACCCAGAGGGGTATGATTTATGAAGGGTTTTACTCTAGCTAGCTTAGTTCTTTCTGGTTAAAGACCTCCATTTATTTTAGAGTAAATAGATAAAGGTTAGTTCAGCTTTGTCTTCAGTGACACGAATATAACTTATAATTGGTTTATTTCGAAAATATGTTGGAAATAAAAACTGGAATGCAGCACAGGAAAATAAATCAAAAATGAGTTTTGTCGTGGAAGGAAAAAAAGGATGCTCTTGCCAAATCAATTCCTTTCCATGAGTGATAGTGCTGCTCCTCACGGAGCAAACACTGTCTCCCACACTGTAATCAAGAATCTCCATCCATAAGGCATTTATCTGAATATAGCAATATGACCACGTAGTTATACTTCTATACCACATATGGAGTTCTGTACCTTTTGACAAGCATTTCATCATAGACATTGTGGCAGACAAAATACTCACATTCTTTTGTAAACCATGCCCCTTCACTGAGGAGTAGGTCCTATAAGCTCCATCTAACCAAAGGAATATAATGGAAGTATTTTCCAGATAGAGCAAAAACTCCTAGTCAGCTAAATTCATTGCTCCAAAGGAAGATCACATCTGAGTGTGATATTACACTCTGTAATCCCTGACAATACAGAAGGATCATGATTTAGAGACCAACCAGGGCTGCAGAGGTAAGCTTCTGTCTGAGAAACTGAGGCCGGGACCCTGAGTGTGTCTGACCTAGTTATGTGGTGTGTTTAAAAGGATCTAGATGGAGAATTAAAGAAATGGAGACTCTGTCTTTGGCTGACTTTGAAGAAGCAAACTTCCATTATTCTATAGCCTTAAAGAAATGGATTCTGCCAATAACCATGTGATCTTAGAATGAATGAATATTTTCCTGTTGAGTTCTTGAAATGAGAGTTCAACCTATATAGCACTTCAATTTCAACCTTACAGGACCCAGAGGAAAAACATCAACTAACCTGGTATGAAAACTGCTGATCCACAAAAACTATAATACAATGCATGGCTTTTATTTTAAGAGTCTAAGTCTAGGAAAATTTAGTATGCATCGACAGAAAGAAGAGACAGCCATGAAGAATCAACAATGGGGAATCCTAACCCATGAGAGTAATGGAGGTGATAAAAGCAACAATTAGCGTAAGTTAAAACAAGTGTTATCATTCTACTTTTCCAGAAATAAAAGCAAAGGCTCGAGAATGGAAGCCACTATTCATTTCAGAATGGATTCCCCCACCCAGCACTGCTCACTGACTACAAACCACTACTCTGCAACATTTTAAGACACTATAGCATGTACCTCAGGCTCTTCCCAAGCCCACTCTGTAACTGAGATGACCTTCAGCTTCTGATTATCCTGGCTTCCCCTCCCCAGTTCTGAGATTTTAGTAATGGCTCACTCTACCCAGGGCCAGGAATCCAACCCAGGGCTTTGCACACACTGAGCAAGCACGCTACCAACTTAGCTACATGCCCAAGCTCCCCATTCTGGGTCCTCCTTGCAGAAAGAAAAACCCAGATGTGCAACCTAGTCCTTAAGTACAAAGGCAGGAAGAAACCAAATATGTCTCCAAACCAGTAACATCATAAACTAAGTAGACAACTGAGAGATGGAGAGACACAGAGACAGAGAAAGACAGAGAGAGACTAGAGCCTGGTGTGGACTTTTGAAACCTCAAAGACCACCTCCAATGGCACACCTCTTCCAACAAGGCCACACCTACTCCAATGATACCACGCCTTTTAATTCTATCCAACAGTCCACCAACCTGGAACAAAGCATTCAAACATATGAGCCTATGGGGTCATTCTCATTCCAAGCACCACAATGTCCACAGCTCTATGAGCATTTAATGAAAGAAAAAAGACAAGAAGTCTACCCCCAGCATGTATCAGATAGCCAGGATTGGCCTGCACATGGATGAATAAAGAAATGAGGATCAAAAAGAAAGAGTTTATCATTGCATAGGAATATGCGAGGGATGAGCACTTTGTATGCAAATCAAGGATGACGGGCAGTAACAGAAAGTCTTAATGCAAGAATCCAGAAGAGTGAACGTAACCACAGAGCAATGGTTCTCAAAGTGTAGCCCTAGGACTGGCAATTGCAGCAGCAGCATCGGGACTTTGGTTGGAGATGCAAATTCACTACCCCCAGAGTGAATCAGCAATTCTGGGGAAAGGCCTAGCAATAGATTGCAAGAACCAAGTATGCAGACAAATGAAATAGTCTTATGAGGCTAGATATAAAAGGAGGAAGGACAGCAAATAGTCTTAACACTCCATATTCAAATCAGATGCCAAACTGTAACCCTGTTAATGTTCAAGTGCGCCCATCATCAGCAATCCCAACCCAGTTCGTGTGAAATAGGGCCTGGTTATTTACTAGCTCTCCACGTGATTCCAATGTGAAGGCCGAATTTGGAGGCCATGATCTAAAAGGTAAGGTGGAGGATGAGGACATCACTCAAGATTGCTGGATAAATGACCTTTACAAACATGATAAATGACTCTTCCCGATATGGTGCTCCGCTGCCTCCAAAGTAGTCACACGTATTCTCAGCTGTCAACACTGCTATGCTTTTGCACAAGGCAAGGAAATTGCTTTTATTTTGGCAGTGCAGGGGAAAAAATCCACAGCAGCTGGCCCTTTTCACAGTCCCTGCTCACCCTCTGAGCTGGTGTATGCAGCAGCATTCTGCTTCCCAGACCGCAATCTTTGCGATGCTCCTGGGAGACTGTGAGGAAGAAAAGCCACGGTTTCTTGTACTTCCAGTGGCAGCAGTCATCACAGGGTCATCGTCAGACTTGGCCTCCACACCTCTCTTAGGGCCTCGCATCCACAGGCAGATATTCTAAGAGCTCTACACATCCCTTCAGCAGCTTGGAGATGCTCCATCGCTGTCTAAGATCTGAGAGAGAGAACATCAAGTCCTGCTGGGAGAGACTTTAAATAAAGGAAGCTTTCAACTACTTGGGAAATCGCCACTGTTTCTGGAGCTCAGTGGTAGTCATTTAACCGTTCACACGATTTAAGTTTGCTTGGGTTAGTGGGAAAAGAGTAACAAGAAAGTTCAAGTCCAAGTACACCTCAGCAGGCATAGCTCTGTGTAACTGACAGGTTCTGTACTTACACTTCAGGCTTTTGCAGGCCTGCCAGATAGAGGTGGTTCCACCACTACCTGATACAGTGATGGTTTCATTGGATAGGTTCACAAAACATGGATGGTAACTAGGAACAAGCAATAATGCTTTATCCCAGAGACTCAAAATGCAATACATAAGAGATGACAAAAGATTTCCCACTGGAAATTTCAGGTTTTAAAAGCTCAAGATGGCTATGATGGCATGCACTGGTAGGATATGCTGAAGAGACAGAGGCAGGAGGATCATGGGTTCAAGGCCAACCTGGGCTACATTTTTAAGGCCTGACATGGTGGCCTTCCCCTTTATTGCCAGCAGGTCTTGTGTTTTGTTTTTGCCCCCACTCCCACCCCAAGAACTAGTCAAACCAGTTCTCAGATTGGAGACTGCTATCTAGACCAGTAGTTTTGGGGGTTGACTGTTCCTGCCATGGGACATTTGGCAATGTTTAGAGGCATCTTGGTGTAGAAGGATGCTACTGGTATCTAGTGGGACAGGGCACAGGATGATCCCCAAGTCAAAGGACCACCCAGCCCCCATGGTATTAGTGGCAGAATTGTGAAACTCTGGTTTATGAAATGCCTCCACCCGAACAATGGAGGAGGAAAATCGTGGTGGGTTGTATTTCTATGAAAACCTGGACTCTTCCCTTTGGTTTCCCCAAGCATCACAGAGGAGCAGAGCTGGCCTCCTCCAGGAGGCAGATAAGCTTGTCTTAACATTATCTCACTCATCCCTATGTTTCAGGGAACTACCCTGCACTTCAGGGAACTCAATGTATGAATCACCCGGGACATAAAACTCTCTAGGCTCCCACCAGATAACTTCAGGAAGAAAAATTAAAGCTCCCCAGCCTCCCTGTAACAACTCATGTCGAAATACATCTTCGTGGGGGAACATATTCTACAGAATCACTTGAAGTTGCCAATATGTGATTAATTAGGACCTTCAAAGGGGCAACAAATTGCATGTGCTTCAACAAAAACTGTTTTCATTCCGCTGGTGCTGAAGGCTGCTTAATCTTGTTGAGCTGCCTCAGTTCCATCACCTGTGAAATGGACGGAGCACCCCTTTCTTCCAGGAGCCATGTTCTTGTGTTGACTCTTCAGTCATTGCCCACAGAGTAGTTTAATGACAATAAAACCTAAGCATCAGCTATTTGGTAGACAGATCCTATTCCCTATC
>NW_004949184.1:779778-784197 GCF_000317375.1 Microtus ochrogaster
TCTGTCTGCCTGTCTGTCTGTCGCTCTCTGTCTCCCTCCCTCTCTCATTCCCTCTCCCCTCTCTCTTTCTTGCATTTTTTAGTTATAATTTCATTTTATACTGTGGAAAGAAACTGTAATACTGCTAGGAATACAGGGTCTGAGTACTTGAGCAAACACAAAAGCCCATCCAGTCTTGTTCTCTTGGGTCTTCTGTATCCACTTTGAGTGATACTGACTTTATGTTCATTTAAACAACCTGTCCTCTGTTTCTGTGTATTCAGTAGGAAGAACTCGCGATTACAAAATGCCTGTGACATGCCAAGGTGCTTCAAGCTTTTACAGACGTTATCAATTTAACCGCCTACACAAGGCTATGGGAGAGGATTGCTCCGTCCATTTCACAGGTGATAAAACTGAGGCACCTCAACAAGATTAAACAGCCTTCAGTGCCAGCATTGTGAGTCAGAACATGCACATATGCTCACTGAGTGCAGTGTCACCCTTACTTTAAGCAGAATGAAATATATTTCTATAGAGACCAACAATGCCAAAGTGACCACTAGAGAAATACATTACGTGGTTAGAAGTGAATTGCCTTCCCTTCACCAGAGTGCCTACTTACAAAAACATTATGACATGTATTATCTCAAGATACCAGCATCATCTTCTTTTCTCATTTCTGGGTTTTAAAAATGGCCAATAAAACTGCCTATGAGCCTGGTTTTTTTAATCTTGCTATATCCGTTTTCAGCTGAAAGTATTATGTTGCCTTTCATTCAGCTCTCATAAAAAAACATAAATTCACTGATTAAAGATGAAATCATACATATTCTTGTCTTCCAAACACACTGCCTAATGTACTTAAAATTCTTTTCATGGGGGGTCGGGGAGCACACAATGGAGACATCTATGCAGGTGGAGGGGTGAGCTGTGGCCACCTTGTGGCTAATTGCTTTAGGGACAAAGGCAGGATGACCTCCAGCCCCTGGCATCTGCAAACTTGCTTCTTTCTCTAAATTTCTTTCTGAGTGCAGTAATTGGGCATTGACTGAGCAGAGCTGTTCTCTCCATAATTTGAAGTAGGGAAGCAGCTCGGCTTTGGAGAGTTCCACGGTCGCTACCTTTCTCCAGTTGCACAGTTTACGGTGTTGGATGCAGTCTCTGGGGAGCATTTAAAAGCAAATTCAATTTCCTTTTCATGGCTGCTAGGGATGTAAATTCTAGAATAGCCACGAGTTATTTGCTCATGGTCTGAAATAAGATTATGTTGTGTACAAATGTGTAATGTGGCCATCCTAAAATAAATTCATTAGCTTCTAAATGTCAGAAACAGAGAATGATCATGCCTCTTGAAAGGGGGACTAGGCTGGGGGAGTAAAAAACTTGGCTTTCTCCCAACTGCACTCATCACTGACTAGATGTGTGAATTTAACTCTTTCTTCCTGTTTCCTTATGACTAAAACAAGAGGCAACAAAAATCAATATGTTCTCACATATTTATTTTAACAGTGAATTCTTTTTGATTTTCAGAAAAAAGTTTCCAGAACCCAAATACACCAACGCAATCAAAAGGCAGAAAGGTCAGACACACCCACAACTATCCCTTTCCTATCCCTTACCTCCCCACCATCCAAGTCCCTTTAAGCCACCTCCACTGAATCCTGGCATTTGCCAATGGCCACTGGACACACTGATTTGCAGGATCCTTTCTATCCTAAGCGTCTAAACAGGCCAAGTTTTAAAAGGAAAACGTTGTGCAAAGATGCTTTATAGACATGCTTCCGACCTCTTGTTTAGGAAAGATTAAGCTCATTAAGTAATTAGAGAACAATTCAATTCTCAACATTAAGCTATGTGCCTCCGGTGCAGGATATAAGAGAAGGTTCTTTGAAGCACACTAGATGAATTGCTTTTACAAAGTACCTGCCGTGCTACAGCCTGAGCAGCCTCACTGATTGTCTCCCCAGCTTCCGTCCCCACTGACATTATGGTGGCTTGCTGCCGGCTGTGCAAAGCACATAGGTAAGACCTATCGTCTAATGATCTCCACTCAAAACTAGGCTTGTGCCTCCTTTAAATCTGGCTTGTGGCTCGCGGCTTGCTCAAGGGACAACAGCTGCCTTTATTACTGCCCTCTTTCTTGCACGAGGGATAAAATGTGTCTGCATTTGCCCTTTATTCCTGAAGCCTAATTATTAAGCACTCTACAGCGGGAGACATCATTTTATCTTGATGGGCTCTGGGGCCCCAAAGGACAACTTAATATGAAAACAAAAATCCACATTTTTATCTTGATGGAAATTGGCAAAATATATTGATTTAGGCAGATACCTACTGTTGAAGAATACTAAAACTGTTTTTTGAAAAGCTACAGTTCATTTAGTAATCAATTCAAGCAATTTTTACCAAATATAAACTATGGCTTAGGCACTATTGTAGGTAGGGCATTGTCGTAGTCCACAGATCACTTACCCAAGTCCCTCACTAACACCATGACATAAATGAAACACAGCATGGCAAGTCCAACATTTAAGAGAAATTATCCCAAGTGGGGTTGCAAAGGATAGCACTCCCAGTTAGGGTTGGAAGAGTTCGGAGGCACAAAGACTCCTCATCTTGTTTATGAGGGTGATAGATATAGTGAACATTGCTTTCCTTTCGGTCATTGTAGCAGAAGCCATTGCCGCTCCTGTTCTTTGGAGGAACATAGCCACATGGAACTTTTTTAATAAATTTGTTTATTTTACATCCCTGCCACAGTTTCCCCTCCCTTGTCCCCTCCTTCCTCTCCTCCCAGTCTCTCCCCTTCCCCCTTCTGTTCCCACGCTCAATCCACTCCTCCTCCATTTCTGTTTAGGAAAGGGCAGGTCTCCCATGAGTATCTACAAAGCATGGCATATCGAGTTGTAGTAAGACAAAGCACCTCCCCGTGGATTAATGTGGCAAGGCAACCAGTATGAGGAGCAGGGTCCCAAAAGCCAGAAAAAGAGTCCAAAACAGCCTCTGTCTCCACTGTTGGGAGACCCACAAGAGGACCAAGCTACACAACTGTAACATATATGCAGAGTGCTTAGATCAGTCTATGAAGGTTCCCTGGTTGTTGGTTCAGTCTCTGTGAACACCTACTAGCTCAGGTTAGTTGATTCTGTGAGTTTTCTTGAGGTGTCCTTAACCCCTCTGGCTCCTACAATCCTTTCTCCTCCTCTTCTGCAGGATTCCCCAAGCTCTGCCAAATTGTGGCTGTGAATCTGCATCTGTTTCCATCAGTAGCTGGATGATGCCTCTCTGATGACAATTGGGCTAGGCACTAACCTGCTCAGAGGACATGGCCACTTCAGGCTACATATCTGTTATTGCTAGGAGTCTGAGCTGAGGTTTTCTTTGTAGATTCCTGGGAGATTCCCTTGCACCAAGTTTTTACCTGACCCTGAAATGACCCCCTTTCCAGTAGTCTTTTTCAGTACCCTCACCCTGCCCTGCCCAACCTGATTGCTCACGTTCCCATGAAATTTTTAAGTCTCCCCTGCAGATTACAGTAAAATGTTTTCACACGTTAGTTCTGAATATAAGCATACTAGATGTGCACCACCTCCAAATCTGGCCCAGAAGAAGAAAATCTCATACTCAACATTTTCACCATCCATCCTCTGCCTGAATGGAAAAGTATCCAAGGATTTAGTGGCTACAGATGATAGCAGAAGCCAGGGTCCCCGAATCTTTGGAAAGAGCATCCTCCAGGCCCAATTGTTGGGGGTGTTGAGAGACAGTTATAATTCCAATAACCAAACAATAGCGACAACGCAGAACTTTGTTACTCGTGATTAAATTATGAGGCAATGGGTAATCTCTGAATGGCTTTATTCAATGAATACATGACCAGTTTCTTAGTTAAGAAATAGGACTCAGGTAGCAATATGGAACATGGATTAGGAGACAGGCCAAGAATAGAAGCAGAAGCAGAAATAACAAAACAAAGATTCTAACCATAGTAAAAGTAAGAAGAGTGTGCGTTTGAATTTGCTCATTAGTAATCGGCACAGAGAACAAGAAAAAGGCACTAGTAAAAGACCCACTAGACCACAAATAGGGGCACAGAAGACTGGGGAGCCATGTGCAACATTTTAATTCCTGGAATTGGTGAAGTTTCATTCACAGTGAAGATCTGTATGAAAGATTAGTGATCATTTTGAAAATGTTCAATGTGTCATACAAGTAGATAGCCATAATACAGTAGGACATATATAGTTCTAAAAGTCAGAGAAAAGAAAGCCCAAACTGAAACTCAGATATAGGAATCACTTGGTTAACATCATACAATCTGATGAGGTAGCCCAACAAGAATATTTACAATGAAAAGGTTAAAACCTAGAGAACAGTTAAGACAGGCTAAATGGAGAGCAGAGACAAAGGAATGAGCTGAGATGTAGAGGGAAAACC
>NW_004949184.1:784352-800862 GCF_000317375.1 Microtus ochrogaster
GAGAAGAGAAGAGAAGAGAAGAGAAGAGAAGAGAAGAGAAGAGAAGAGAAGAGAAGAGAAGAGAAGAGAAGAGAAGAACAAAACAAAGAGACTTTAACAGGGTTATTATAGTAGCAATGAGAGGAAGGCAAGAAAAAGGAAGAGAGAGAGAGACTGTTCCCCAACCTCTCCCTTCCATTTTGCAATCATCAGCTAGTGCACCCCTGCCTGGAAGTCAGAAATCAGTGGCAGTTGTTCGCTACAAACTAAAGTAGAACAAAGAATGTAAAGAACGGATCTGCGAGCAGACAACTAAACCACCTGTTCTGATGTCACCAGAAACAGTTCTAACGGTACAGTATCAGAGACTAGAAGACTGCAATGTAGAGATGGCAGCTGTGAGCTGGAAAAAAGGAACAGAGACAGACAGACAGACAGACAGACAGACAGACAGATGGGCAATTAACCTTTCTGATGGTGGTGTTCATGTTTAACTTGTACCATCACCCTGAATCTTATTAACAGCACTAAGACTAACAGTTCTGGTATATCCTTGGGAAAACTAACAGGGAGCATTTTAAACTGTGCAGACTCTCTCAAGGATACTTGCTAGATTAGCTCTTGCCTCTACTACACCCATGTTACAAGACATTCGAGGGTAGCAGGCATGCCTCCAAACAGATGATCTCAGGAAGTACTGAGCAAGTCGTCTTCTGCACTTGAACACCCTACTCACGGGCATTTATTGGACTGTTGAAATCAGTTAAGTGCTTAGTTCTCTTGTCCACTGGACTCTTGTAGGAAGCTATTGTTGTTGTTGTTTCTCTCTGAATCACCACAGCTAGCTTTTAATATGAGAAAAGGCTGAAATTTACAACAACTAATAAAGACTCATGCCTTTATGGAATGAGTGTGTTCCTATTGCTGGACTAATTTCAACATCAGTCATGATGACCTAGCAGAAGCACTCTGGGAGCACAGGAAATTTCAGTATGAAATAAACTGCATACCTTTGGTAACAGGAAGAAGGCAAGATATAGTTCTTTATCACTTTGGATAATATGTGATAATAGCTGGAAATATAATGCATATCAGCCCACAGCAGCTGCTAAAACTTGCAAAAGCTGCCCGCAGTGATAACATCTTACAGTTTTGGAACACCAATGTACTCCCCAAAGTGGCCTTCAGAACTCAGAACCATGGGGAACACAAACTGTCTAACACATTTATTATACAAACACTTAGACAATCAGTCATTAATTTATACATTTTCAACAATACTTCTTAAGCAGACCACTTCATTTATTATAAACCCTGAAAACACGGAATTAGACAAAAGGGTCCAAATCTCTGCCTTCAGGATGCACATGGGTGGCATCAATGTGGAAATGCACACCTATGTCATAAGATTGATGACACTGGAGTTTAGCTTTGGCGACACACTTCTTAAAGGAATGCCCTCTTCTTCACACTGTTAGTCATTCTAATAACGTCCATCTCAAAAGTTGATGTATTAATAGTTAAATAGTATGCCAAGCTAATAAATCCTGGATCTTAGAGAACTACATGAAGATTTGAAAGATCTTTCCTTAGTTCTAGACATTTTACAATCATTGTTTGACTCACTCATCCCTATAGCACTTGAAGCTGACAATGAACGTAATATCCGAATTGGACAGAATAGGAAAATAAGACTCAGAGAACCAAGGTTGCTTTCCAGAACCATGTAAAGCTAAGATCCAACTCAAATCCATCTAGTGCCCGTGTCTTTGCGTTTTTCCCTATGCCATTTCTAAGTGACTTTCAAATCACTCATTTTAACGTTCCATTTTTATCAAAGGAAACACCAGTAAGTGCTTCTAATGTACACCTATTTTCTTCAATCTTCTATTTAGTTACACTTGTTTTTATGAGCTACACCTCAGAAACTCCTTCTACCTCTACAATCAATGAGAATACTAAGTGGATTGAGCATCTGCCCTCAGCATTATTATTCTAGATAGGAAAATGATTACCAAATTCATGCCTGTGAGTTCACCTTTCAACATGCATTTAATCAAGATGAGTAATTACCCTAGCGGGCAGTAATTAGGTAATTAGTAAAACTAGTTAATACAAATAGCATATTAATATAACCAAATAAGTGCTAGTATAATTTTTATAATTATTGTGGCATATAGGTCTACCTGATTTTTTTTAAGTAAAAGACACATAATTTCTGGGCTATGTATTGTACAATTTCCACTTGCATGTGGGAATGCCTTTTGACATCTGTGACCCTGCAGAGTAAAAAGGAGATTGAGACAATTATCTCGGGTACTGAAGCAAAAGCCTGCTTGCACTAAAATTATCAGCCTAGACTTTGCCTGATTTTCTCTAAATGGTTGCTCCATTTTTTTATATAAAAAAAAGAGCCACCTTGTAGCACTGTACCTAAATAGCTTTCTCTGCTTAGAAAATGAAAGTAAAGCATTATAAGAATAATTTATCCCGGACAGACAAACAACTATGAACATTGGCAAACTAGTGTATAAATTGATATTTATCTCCCACAAGAGAAAGGATTTATCTTTAGCAACACTACCCTGTGGCTTCCCCACCCCCATCCCAACATGGCAAACCTAAACCAAGTGTAATGAAGAAATACGTTCAGAAGAAAAAGTCAGTATCTCTTGATATGACAGTGTGCTCTCTCTCTCTCTCTCTCTCTCACACACACACACACACACACACACACACACACACACACACCTACCTGCACCTGTATTTTCACTATTAGATATTATATCACCATTGTTACCATATCCTGTGATGGCTTTGCTTGAAATAGTTCCCAATCTTAGCATAATCTTCAGATAGGCATTGATCCACATACAGGATAAACAACAATATGGGAGAAATGTTTATAGAAATAGCTCATCTCTCCCTAAACATGAGCTGCTGCTGACTGATTTCATGCATTCAGAAATGTCATGTGCCAACAAGGATCAACTAAGGCCTCAAATCCTAGAATACTGGCCTCATAATAATAAAAAAAAACTTCCAAGGTCATTACCCTGGCTTTCTTGTTTGAGGTAATCACTTCATACCCCATTTTATTTATTTTATTCTTGTCCATGAACATAAGACAATGTTTTTGGTGTCCAGACCTTCCTTTGATGGCAGAAACCCTAGCTCAGTCAATGTCTTCCCATGCTAGCATCAGTAATAAAGGTATACCCTTGAAATCTGGTTCATTAGTTTACTTGGTCTTTCTTAAAGGCAAAGATTTCATCTTTACCCATAACTGCATATATTATAAGACATCACAATTCAATTAAAACTTTTTTCTTTCATAAAAATACAAATTCAGTTACGGTCGGAGCATACATTGCAACATCTCTAAAATCAGCCAACCCCTTCTATACAATCCAACCTCATTAGCTTTGGCTCAAGTCTTACTGATATGCAAAGCAACCTGAAATCTTGCCTGGTTTCCCAAATCCAAGAAGCTAAATTTTCATACGATTTTTCTGTCATTGTTTCCAAGAAAAGTAATCATTTCTCAAACTATGAGCTATTTGTTTGAATTTCCAGTCTGTAAATTGTGAAGAAGGCGTGTGGATATGAAACAAGAGAAGATAAATTGCAAATTGGAGCTAAAGAGAAAATAAATACAAGATCTTAGTGGATTCTAATTGTTTTCCACACATCATAGGAAGAGCTATTACCCTCCCTTCTAAATTTATGTCATCTGTGCATTTATCTATATCCCTATTTGTCTGTCTTCTATCTGTCTTCCACCTGCTTGTTAGTGTCTATTTATTTGGCATGGCAAGTTGTGCTGTCTTTGTCTGCAAAGAAGAAAAGAAGGGGAAAATGATGACAAATCTTGGTGTAGCGTGAATAGCAACGAGGTAAGGCTGATGCCTGATGTGCGGATGAATCCTGTAAATGAAGTGGCCCTTGAATTAAATTAATTTAAAATCTGGCAAATATTACCCGGCATGTTTGTCAATGTGCTGTATAATTATTAATTTGTTCATTGAAGCAACTGTATAAATAAATAGAAAGCAGAATGTCATGATTAAGCAAGCATTGAAAATTCCAGGGTCAAGGAGCCCTGCAATACAGAGATCTCAATAGCTTTCCTGGGCCCTACTTTCACATCTCCTCGCACAGCCACATGTCGATAACAGCAAATTAATTGGCCCACATTTAGATGCCAACAGGGCTTTTGTATTCTCAGTGCACATTTTTGTCTTCTTGGAGTGAGATGTTAGTAACCGGGGTTTTAATATTACCCCTAGGGGAGCACCAGAAAATCTTAACAATTTCCTTCGCTAGAGTATTTTCATTAGCGCTAAATGCTGTGCAATTTACATTTGAAATCAGGTGTAGGGGCAAGCAGAACGTGACAAGACATGTTGCTGTGCTGCTTGCTTTGCTATTATTCCAATGTTCTTTATTTACTGCCACGAGGTCTCAGAATAAAAGCGTATCCGTCGAAAATGAAGTATTTCTAGATTTCTCTTTGCCCTTCCTTTTGAGTGATGGAAATTCTGTTTTCCTCAAGCACTCGAAACATATTTTACCAAGATAAAGGAAGACTTAAAAAAAACAGTAACAGCACGGCCCCCAAAGCAGAGTGACTACCGTCACGTGGCACCTATGAACAGAGATCCCAGGAAAAGGACGAAGTCCTGTGACGCAGGAATGAAATGAAGGTTAATGCGAACACCGTTGGCTGCTCAGTTTTTGTCTAGGCAGCTCAATTACACAACGGATTCTAACCTGAAATAATGGAATGCTTATTGAGCATAATTTTTATTTTAAAATAGAAACTTTAAGTAGAATTTGTATTGAGGGTGTTAGGGTAAACTAAACTCTGGCTAATGTCATTTCTGTTCCACAAAAATATTATATACCTCTCATGGAATGAAGAAAAATTTGCAGATATGTTACATTGGGCCACTGATTTTGCTATTATTGGCACAGTGCCCACTGGCGGTGTGTATTTGTTGGCTTAGTTTTTGTTTTGCTTTGGGTTTGGGTTTTTGAGTTTTGAAACAGTGTCTCAGGATACAGCCTAGGATGGCCTTGAGCGCATGACCCTCTTGCCTCAGCCTCTGGAGTGCTGTTGCTTATGATTTACCTAGTATCTCAGCTCCTAAGTGCTCTAGTTGAGCTAAGTCCAACAAGGTAGACAAAGCTAGGAGACTACACTACCTGAAGTATAAGAACCACCTTTTGTGTCAAGGATTGTTCTAGGTGCTGCACACACACTTACAGAATTTAGTCCTAGGCCTAGAACATTGGTTCTGTCAGCCTCAATTTTACAGACGTTAGAAATGAAGAACAAACATATTTATGTTTGTCAAGAACTGTTTTCCTATTGCATCTATCAGGCTTGCATACCAACTGCCATGGCATTCAAAGAACAAATAAAAGTCCAGCTGATGCCAGGAAGTGGTGGCACACACCTTTAATCCCAGCACTCAGAAGGCAGAGGCAGGCAAACATCTGTGAGTTCAAGGCCAGCCTGGTCTACAAAGCAAGTACCAGGACAACCAGGGCTGTTACACAGAAAAACTCTGTCTCTCAAAACAGAAAAACAAAAACTCCAACTGATGATGTTAGAAATTAGCCAGCTTTACTCCTCAGTTGTGATAGACTTGGGATGGTCTCTGAATGCATGAAAGATGACAGTATTCTCCAAATTTGACTGAGTGTAAAATTTATCGTTCCCATTTATAAGCATGAGTTTGCCAAGTACTTCCTGGCCTGCTGCTATGCTAGCAGATTAATGAACTGATTTGTTTATGACTTTATGTTCTCAAAGATGCCCTAAAAGTGGGCAAGGGCAAGATAATACAGCAAGAGACAGAGAATTTTTCTAGCACAAGGGTTATCATCTTATTGTACATCAGGAATACTATTTTTTAAATTTCCAAATCACCAGCCACACCATACATCAAATAAGTAAAATTTCTGAACTGGTACTCAGGCATTAATAAATGCTTGTTTAAATCAATAAACATAAATGTCGATCTACTCTAGTATCAATGAATACAAAAGAAATGTATAATTTATAATTAAGAAGACATGACTGTTTACAAATTCCCACCTGGACCTAGATACCATGGTATGAGGGTCAGAAAATGTCAATCAACTCTGCTACACTATCATCTCTACGATGTGGGGTAAATTCCAGAACCTTCTTATGTCTCATTTTTCTCTTGATAAGATAAAATCATACTTATCTTTCCTTGAAGAGACAACAGTATGTCAAACAAAACGCTTCAAGTTTTAAGCATTTCTTCCTGTTCCCAGGCCTGTAAATTGTAACCAATCACTGCTAAAACTAGGCACAATGCCTCCCCCAGCCACAGTTAATCCAAGTCACACTGAACTTTGTACCACCAGAGACTAGGAGCCAATTAGCATTTAAACTGTACCCAGAAGTCTTTCCTCGACTGTCAGCATGTCTCTTTCCCAACCACTGCTAAAAACTACTCTTGAGCAAAAACACCTCATTTAGCCTCAGGATTGACTGGCTCATCTTCAGTGTCTTTCTTTTGCCTTTGTTCTTTCCTGTAGTGCGATTCCATCAACATTTTTCATATGAAAAACAAACAAAACGATAAGAAAAAACCTCCTTCGGGTTTTTTTCCCCTCAATCAGAGAAAAAACATAGAGAGCAAATTGCGGACTTAAGATTTGCCTTTTGTTTTGTTTTGCTTTGTTTTGTTTCGTGGAGCTGGAGATTGAACCCAAGGTCTCACGTGTGCTAGGTAACTGCTCTACCATTAAACTGCATCCCCAGCCCTAAAACTTATCTTGAACAAACAAATTCTACATTTATTTCTCAAGTCTACCACTGAAGAGCATAGACAATTTCCTCCACAGCTTAACTTCCTCATCTGAGAGCTGGGGGTACATCTATGTAGCTCCCCAAACTGTCAAATAATATCCAGGAGTGAAGACAAAGCTTTCAGAATTAAGGTGGCGACAGCTGGATCACTGAGGCTCACTCGCCAACCAACCCAGCCAAGTCCGTGAGCTCCAGGCTAGTAAGAAACCTTGTCTCAAAAATCAAAGTGGATGAGACCTGAGGAAAAAGCATCCAAGATTGGTCTCCAGCCTTCCCACACACATACACAAACGTGCAGGTGTACCCACGCACAAGGCTTTGGAAATTAGAGCTATATTGTGAAGTTTAAGACTTTTAAATTGTGTGTCCATGTGGCAGAGGAGAGGACATGTGCCCTTGTGTGCAGTGCCCAAGAAATTCATAATGGGATATCAGATCCCTAGAGTGGGACTTCCAGGTAGTTGTGAGCTGCCTGATATGGGTGCTGGGAACCGAACTTGGGTCCTTGGCAAGAATAGTACACGCTCTTAACCAGTGAGCCAGCTCTCCAGTTCTTATGGGGCTAATTTCAAAATAATCATGAGCTCTTCACAATACCACTTTGTTTTCCAATGTCTGCTATCAGGGTCTTTCTTAATTTTTTAAAATTATTTTTGTTTTTGAGATTATAATATACTTGCAACATTCCCCCCTCCTCTCCTCCCCAAGACCCTCCTATATACCCCATTTTTGTGGCCTATTTTTCATTAATTGTGTTACATGAATATGTGTGTGTGTATGGTCAGGTCAAACAAATATGCATAAATATAAACATAAACATACTTATTATATGTATTCCAAAATATAACTGTTCAGTTTGTATTATGTTACACATGCACACACAAAAACAAATAAATGAATGAATGAATAAATAACTGTTTAAAAATCTAATAAAAAATGAGCCAGGCGGTGGTGGCACATGCCTTTAATCCCAGAACTTGGGAGGCAGAGGCAGACAGATCTCTGTGAGTTCAAGGCCATCCTGGTCTATAAGTCTACAAAGGGATTTCTAGGGTAGTCAGGGCTGTTACACAGAGAAACCCTGTCTCAAAAAATGTAAACAAAACAAAATCTAAAACAAGATTAAGTTATTTCTTTGTATTTATCTTCTTTTCTATTTCTTCTTAATTAAGCATAGTCAAATACACAAAATAAAGAGCTAAAAACTCCCAGTTTTTGAGAGTTTGGGTATTTTCAAGATCAGCGAAATTCTGAATGTTCACTGCAAATTATATGGTGTACTTCTATGATTTATGAAATTAGAACACACAGAGAGACCCATAAACACAGACATGTACACACGCACAAATACACACTTTTGTAGTGATCTTGAATTTACAATCTGTCACCTAATAAAGAAACATTCTTACCATGCCAAACTCAGAACCTATTTTTGTTGGGGTTTTCTAAGTATTTCACAGAATCAGCCATGGACCAAAACAGCTTCACTTGGATTTATTTTAAATCATGATTGTTGGGGCTGAAAGCTTAGCAGTTAATAGGATGTCCTGTACTTCCAGAAGACCTGAGTTCGGTTCCTAGCACCCCTGTTGGTCAGGTCAGGGCTGCACATAACTCTAGCTTCAGGGCATCTCTCTGTGGCTCTCTTCTGGCCTCAGAGGGCATCTGCAAGTATATGGTCCTCTTTGATCATAGGTAGAGTACTACTCTTGGAAAGTGTTGCATCCAGTACTGCCAATCAGCCTCCATGACACTTCCGTCAGGCCAATGATAACAAGAGAAAGCAATAAAGTGCAGATAAATATCCATGTTGCCATCTGCTATGTCTACAACATCCAGTCTCCAAGGGAAGCAGGGCTAGTGGCTGCAATAATGGACTTAGTGTGGCAGTGTGCTGGTAAATTGGCTCGCGAAAAGAGGCATGATTTGTAGCACTTGCTGAGTCTTAACAGTGGACATGCTCTCTGTACAGCTGATTTCAAGCATCCAGATGGACCAGGCCTCAGTGAACGCCGAGAAGAGAGACAGGCCATTGGCCCTCAGGAGCTGGCACAAGCTGCCTTGGTGTAGCAGCAGTGGACTTGGTGATAGCAGCAGCAATGACGTCATCGAAATGATTATCTGGTATAGTTTGGGCTACAGACCCAGTTAACTAGCGCCCCTAGTTTATCAGCCTGATTCCTGATGCTTCTCGGTCATCCTGGGAACTATGCAATACTTTCTTGGAAGTCATTTAGCTCAACCCAAAAGTACTTCTGCTGCTTAAAGCTCCAAACTCTGACCTTCTAAAGATGGAATATGGGGGTGAAAAACCCGAAACCTAGACTTTAACCTCCTGCAGTTCTAGGGAAGATTTTACTTTAAGAAATTTGCATCTGAAGAGGATGAAACTCTTAAACAAATGCTGCTCAAACTTTAATGAGAATCACCTGGGGATCTTGTTAAACTGCTGAACCTCCTCATTGCTTAGGACTCCATAGAAGCAGAAAAGTGACATTTCTCACAGCCCCCTGGGGCGGCTGCTGCTGTTGCTGGCCCCAGAGCACGCCATGGGGGAAATCCTAGAACTCCAAAACTAAACACCTAATAGTGGCGACGCGGGTGTGGATTCTTGCAGGCACCCCTAATTTCAAGCTACATAACGATTTGCCTACCCGCCTTTTTCCGATCAGTGTCCCAGAACCTGGAATATCTGTCACTGGTGACATAGCTGAAGCTGCTGTGACAATCTCTCTCTAGATGGCCTGGAATGCAAGGCCAGCACCATCTCATCGTCTCTAACCATCTTTTTAAGGGCTAGTACACAAACCATAGTTGTCAGTGCATTTATTCACACACTCAACTTCTCTTTATTGTGTGGTTTTATTTTTATTTTGCATTTTTGAGGTTGGGGGGGTTGTTCTGTTTCGTTTGTTTGTTTTGTTTTGTTTTGCTTTTTTGGTGTTTTGAGACGGGGTTTCTCTGTGTAGCTTTGGAGCCTGTCCTGGAACTCGCTCTGTAGACCAGGCTGACCTCGAACTCACAGAGATCTACCTGACTCTGCCTCCCGAGGGCTGGGATTAAAGGCGTGCGCCATCACTGCCCAGCTTGCGTTGTTTTTTTAAGGTAACATTTTACTCTGTAACCCTCATACCCTCCATCTCCCTCTCTCTGCCTCTGTGATACACAAATTAATGGAGATGGGTTAGTTTAGGATATAAGAGCTAGCCAGAAGTACGCTTAAGCAAGTTCTTAAAGTTGAAGTTCCTGGGTTCTGCCTCTTGGGATTTCAGGCATGTATCACCACACCTGAAAATCAGTAGTATTTACTATCTTATTCTTAATGCTCCCCGCTAGGTTTAGATAATTCTTGTGTGTTTTAAGTAAAGTGACTTGGGAGCATTTTCAATGCCATCATATAAGGACTGGATTAGCACGTGTAATACAGAGTTAAGGGTCAAGTGGATCTGTGGCAGCAAGGTGTGTTCCAAACCTGCCAGCATCTTGGCTGAGGGAAACTGTGACTTGATAATCTGTCAACTCAAGCTGCCAATCAAAGCCCGTTATTACTATGATACCACCCATCTGACACTAGATAAATAGGCTAAGCACTTTCTGATGTCAGATCAATAGAATGACTAAGTTTGGGGGCGACAGCTGAACAATTGCCTCTCTCTCCAAGGTATGTGAATTTCAAAGAAAAACGATGAGCCACTTCCTGCACGGGGCTGTGAAAGAAATGTTCAAATGCCCAGAACTTCTTGACACTCCCACCTACAAAGATAGAGAGGGTAAAGCGCCTTCTTACTTCTATGATTTACAAAGTCCCCATCCTGCAACTGAGCTCATGGGAGGGTACACTTCACAGAGTCGGTTGAACCGCCAGAGCTGATGGAATAAGGGTTTCTTGCCATGCCATAAAACTGAAGGAAGGGAAAGAAATTCACCTCAGCTGTGAAATACATTTTTTTTCCATTTTCCCAACTGTAGCAGTTTCCTGTACTTGAACAGCTTGTATCTTAGAGGTTCAGGAATGGATTTTAGTCAAGACAGAAAAGACGTAAAGAAAGCCATCTTGGTTTTCTTTCTCTCAACGCTCAGAATCCACATAAGAGTCCCATGCGTGTCCATGTGTGAACAGTAGTGTGCTCCGTGTAGTAAGCACTGTGTTATGATCTCAGGGCAGAAGAGCTTGAGGTATGCTTGCTCTAGGCACTCCAACTCATGTAGTTGCCTATTATTCAGCCATGCATTGTTTGTTTGTATTAGATATGCCCTGTATAAATACGAGAATATATGTTATGAATTATGAGTGCATCCATGCATTCATATGTGTACAGCCACATCCACGTGTATCACGTCTTCAACGGCTGTTGGACTCTGATCATATACAGAGTTGCACATACAGAGTTGGTGAGGACATTGTATGCAGCCCAAAGCCATAGCACCCTGCATGATACCCGCTTTTCAGATAAGTAAAGCTAAAAGTAAGTTTCTCAAAGCCTACCTTTTCCTTGGTACTCTCGCCCATTTTCCAGCTCATGAAAATTTTACTTTGGTGTCTTCATTATAGAACTGATATGTTAGGTGCCCTTGATGGGGAAGTGAAATGTACTCTCCAATTGGACCCTAAATGCCAGGCTGGCTCAGCCTTCAATGGAGACCTGCCTTTCATTGGGGCATGTTAAAGTTCACAAAGTGAACAACGGTACGACCTTTTATAAAATACTGTCACATGGGTCTGGGTGAGCCTGTCACTCTAACACCCTCTACTTCCGCCATATGGTCAGTAAGTTAATCCGAATCCAAGGGATGTGTCAGGAACAAAGCCCTGCTGCCATGTTGCAGTCATAAAGCATTCTGTAAGGCAAAGATTCCAAACCAAACTATAATATGTAAGATGATCGACCCTAAACGATCTGGTCCAGAGAAGAGGGATAAGTCAGAGTGACTGTTCCAGCTGTACTCTCGCAGGAGGTAAAAGATGGAGCCTAGGGCAAAGAGCACCCTTCGTGCGCACGCCTTTTCAGATCTCCTTACCGGAAAAGCAGTTTCATTTACCTTTGAAACAGCCAAAATGGCACTTTATCACTAAGCAGTGACACCAGAGAGGAAAGGCACATTATTCAAAAGGCAACCAGAGTGGGAAGGATGGCTGCCAAGAAACAGCTCATCCAAAATGCGTCAAACTGCTTGCTACCAATCTGCTGCCACAGGAGGTCTGCAAGAGACAATGTTTATGTACACCTGTAGATCTCAAGCTTTGGCATAACACCAGGATCCCCCATAGGGCTTGTACTAGCCAGCTCACAGAGTTCCAGCCAGTGGGTGGAGCCCACAAACAGGCATTGCATGCTGCAGGGATATTGATGCTGGTACTGATGTTACTAATCCCAGGACTACACAAAGCCCCACAGCAAGCATTGTTAACCCTACCCTACTGGCAGCATTGCCTACAGTTCTCTGAAAGGTGACTGGAATTAGCTTGGACAACAGGATCCTTCAAGATCCTTCACCCTAGAGACTCATGTAGTCATAATGAAGACTACAGAGCCACAGGCAAAAGGCCTTCTCCTAGGGACCCACCATCCCCCAACCCCTGGGATATTCATTTCCTCCAGGAAGGGTAAGGATACCCACTGAGCTGGTGAAGCTGCAAGGAAGAAAGCAACCCTGTTGCCTTACAACTACCACACAGAAATTCCTGGGATCAGAGCAATGCAAACTTTTTCAAAATAGAGCACAGAAAGCCCAGTAAGATAGAGGTTCAGCCTCTCTCTTCCTTCAAGCTCCTGTGCTTAGATGTCTGATAATGAACTAACAACTATCCTTCTTCTCTGCTGATTTCAAATAGAGCTTGTCGAAACTAGCTGTGCATAAGTGCCAAGGTCAAGTTTGGTTCCCTAGCAAATGACAAAATAGCTCAGCTCAGACTTTTACTGCCATCCCATTCTACCAGGGTTCCCTGTGTCACATCACATTCCTACCTTGTTGTGTGCTGTCTTCTGAGAATTAACCAGCCCTGGTGTTAAATCAATTGCAAAAATGTCAGGCTGAGTAGTCTGCCTACAACACCGCCCCCCTGGAGAACTTACAGAGGAAAAGGCTAAGTCTAGTGCCTAAGCAAATGAGCAAAGGGAATTTTTGGAGGGACAGAGAAAATCATATATTGCCCTGGAGATCTAGGATAAGTGTGACACCCCTTGGGTTTAGTGAGCCCTGTTAATCCTTCCCACCATGAGTGTCTATCCTGTCAGGCTTTGTGATTGAGAGCTGCTTAAACAGGTGAGAAAATTTCAGGAAGCTAATATGTCCCATCTAATCAAGGGTAAGTGTTCCCTCTTTGCCCAAGCCCTCTTATTTGCATGAGTACCACATGGTAATGGGTAAATCATTTTTTTCAAGGTTGTTTGAAATGCAGGCCCTTAAATAAGTGATCTTTGCTCCATTTCATCTAAAGGAGAGGTTACCCAGCAAGCCTCAAGATTCGTGCCCTCATTGAAACTATTTCCAGCCTGGCCTCCTCCTTTAGGAAGCCAGCATACAACAGGATTGTGAATCAAGAGATTACATGTTCCCATATACCCAAATTCACCTCTTTGTGATCTGTGGTGATCAGATTTAGTCCCTGTTAACTCTTTTATAGCCTGTTTTCCTATTTCTTTGATTTTGTGCCGTTTCCTCCCTTCCTTTGGTCCATGTATATTGTTTATTTAAAACACCACCACCATCTCGCCTCTTCCATGCAGCATGTAGGAGCAGAACATTGAGCGAAGGGTTTTGTGTGTGAGCACACTAGGGCAACAGCTCTCCAAGGTGGTCTCTGCTCTCACAGCATCATCACCAGGGGACTTGTTAGGCATACAGATAGAGTCTCAGGTCCCACCGAGATGCTGGGCACAGAAACTCAAGGAGTTTCTTAGGAATTCCTCCTGAGGATGCTGATGTGTGCTATAGTGTGAGCAGCATCCTACCACATCATGTGAGACTCAGAAGTTGCAAAAACACAAGTTCAGAGTACAGGGTCATCTTGACCAACAGATGAGTTTTCTTTAGTCCTTTATGTTACTGGACCAAGTGAAAATAAATATGGTACTGTACCAAGTTAAAAATTCAAGATTTCTATTGTGTAAGTTAATTCTTGTGATAACATGCCATCTTATTGTGATATGTATATTCTTACCAGGATGAGGTATTAGTGCCAACCCTTGTGGGGGCCCATTGTTAAATATCCAAGAATTTTCAAACCACTCAGTATCTTTAGATTTATTTTCATTATTTATGTGTGTATGTGTTTGAAGGAGGTTGGAATGGGAAGGAGAGAGAATGGGTGTGCAGGTGTCCACAGAAGCCAGAAGAGGGAGTGTGAGCCTCTGGTGCCAGAGTTACAGGCAGGTGGATTCTGGGAATGGAACTCTGGTCGACTCTGAGAGCAGCAAGCACATTTTTCATTATTTTAATTAGATTTATTCATTTATTTTATATTCTGACTGCAGTTTCGCCTCCCTCCTCTTCTTGCATTCCCCCCTTTTTTGTCCCCCCACCCCAGATCTTCCCAATTCACTCCTCCTCTGTTTCTGCTCAGAAAGGGGCAGGCCTCCCGTGGGTGTAAACACAGCATGACATATCAAGTTGAAGTAAGACTAGGCTCTCCAAGAATGGATAAAGAAAATGTGATACATTTACACGATGGAGTATTACTCAACTTTTAGAAACAATGCTATCAGGAAATTTGCTGTCAAATGGATGGAGCTAGAAAAGATCATCCTGAGTGAGGTAACCCAGACCTAGAAAGACAACCATGGTATGTACTCACTTATAAGTGGATATTGTAATGTATTTATAAGTTTATAAAGTATTTACTTTACTATAAAGTAAAAGATAACATGCTATAATCCACAGATCCATAGAGGCTAGGAAAGAAGGAGGGCCCCAAATGGGACAGGGATGCAACACAGAGCTTATACAACCAACAAAGCAAGTATACACAGACAAGGATATAGAAGAACAAATATGTAAGAAGACAGTGACAAACCCTACAGTATGAACAGTTTAGCATTCCAGTGATGGTAAGGGATTATTTGACACATGTTCGTATGTAGCTATTTGATATTAGATGCTTGTATCTGCTTCAGTGGTAAGGTAGCCTTTGAACAGAGACCCAAAGGAAGTGAGAGAGCAAATCCCAGTTGAGAAATGATTCTCCACAGGTGTCCTGTGTTTTTGCACAATTTGGAAGGAGAGACTCTGACTACCTTTATTCTGGATAGCTTTCCAAGGATGTGTATAAAGCAAATGTCCATAGACAGTAGAGATAATGTCTCCTTCCAAAATAAAGGGGACATTTGCTCACTATTCAATGAGTAAACAATAAAAGTAACAACACATCCCTCTGGAGAAAATGGTATCCACAGTCACTTGTCATTCTAGGCAACCCATGTTTCCTAATGTCAGAGCCCCTCTCCAGTTAAATAACTCACGACGTGTGCTTGTGTTACCTGGCTTTCTTTGTAGCTCCTTGTAGGAACTGGGACTCGAGGAATCAGCAAAAGAAAACCCTGATGCTCCAAACAATACTGTTGTCCTGAATAATAAAGTCCATTGTCTCCTACCCAAAATCTCAGCTCTGCCAGCAGTCATGAGCTGTGGCAGTCTACCTGCAGGCAGGATAAGGTGGGAATCCCCTCAGAGTTCAGGAAAACCATGAGGATGAATGGGAGACATGCGCTGCAGGCAGCAGAATCAGCAAGTGTATGCCCCAGGGAGGATAGGAGTCCCCTTCATTGTCGTGTTGTGAATTACTTCTTTACTCCACTCATTCTGCCAAGCCTCATTTTTACAACAGGACCACCTCATCATGATCGTGAGGATGAAAAAAGGGAGCACCTCCTGTTCCCAGAAGGCACCATAGCAAATTTGAGGACATGTGGAATTTATCTAATTCGTAGGTTGAGGCAAACAGTCCAAAAATGGCAGGCAGTGCCCGAAAGAGACATCATAAAGGACCACAGGGATAAAGAAGGATCAATATCCCAAAGCAGCAGCCCAGAACATTAGATCTGATAAGAGAAACTAGAAGAGAGTGCAGTCATAAATTTCAAACTGGAATGCTCAGCATCAGAGTTGTTGCGTTGAGTCCATAACAAACCACAGCAAAGACAGACATGGTCACAATGGCAAAATAATAGGACAACCTTGCTAGTGAAAGACCACGTATGGTGAAGAAAATATATGATCCTAAAGGTCATGTCTGAATGAATTTCATAATCAGCTTTTCAGAACACATCTTCCAATTCGATGAATAAAGTATTAGAAAGATAGAATTTTATATAGAGACAATCCTTAGACGTAATTAATTTCACAAAATATGAATCAGTTAGGTCTGACGGAGCAGGCCTGTAATCCTAGCTATTTAGGATGCTGAGTCAGGAGGATAACAAGTTCAAGAGTACTCCAGGGCACTTATGAAGACCCTTATTCAAACCAGAAAGTTTATAAATAGGGGGGGTATGACTCAGAGGTAGAGAACCTACCTATTATATGCAAAAGGTTTTAGGTTCAATCCCAAATACCACAGGAAGGAAGAGGGAAAGGGAAAAAAAGGAAAAGAAAGAAGGGAGGGGGAGAGAGACTGAGAGAGAGGGAGGGAGGAACTTGGGGGAAAACCACAGTTTCACTCCCATCCGTGGCATGACAGCT
>NW_004949184.1:801854-806232 GCF_000317375.1 Microtus ochrogaster
GAGGGAGGTATGAGTAGCTCAGACAGAAACAAATGCACATACTAAAGGTCCAAGCAGAATTTGATCTTAAGGTCACCAACTGCGTGCAGGACTATAGCAACGCTGGCTAAACCAAGACCTTCAGTGAGTGACACCTCACTGTCTCTTTGAAAAATCCCCATTTGGAATATTCCTATAAAGAAGTGTTTAGTTACAATCATGATTATTTCTGTATTATTAAAAAAACTAGCCAGGCTGTGGTGGAGTAAGCCTCTAATCCCAGTGCTTGGGAGGCAGAGGCAGGCAAATCTCAGTGATCTTGAGGCCAGCCTGGTCAATAGAGCGAGTTCCAGGACTGCCAGAGCTACACAGAGAAACCCTGTTTCAAAAAAAGGAAGGAAGGAAGGAAGGAAGGAAGGAAGGAAGGAAGGAAAAGAAAAAAGAAGGAAGGAAAGAGAAAACTAGAAACACCTTCAGTGTCTCCAAATGTATCAATGGTTAAATACCTGGGGCTACAACCACATAATGTCGAATATTAATAACGTGGAAAGATTATCACACTCATAGAAAGTACAAAAATAACATGTACAGGGTGATCTGTTTCATATGGGTACTATATTTGTAGTCTTCATGTGCATAGTAAAACTGTATTTCTTTCCTTTTTCTGAGACAAGTTCTGATGTTTTAACCCAGGAAGGCCCAGACTGGCTTCAAGATCATAATAATGCTTCTGCTTCAGCTTCCCTGGTCCTGGGGTGACAGGTCTGAGTCACCATGGCTGGTTTTAAAATTGGTATTAAGTACTTCTTATGTCCTAAGGATTCTCTTAGGTTCTAAGAGTACATTAGTGAGAACAGGTACGTAAATTCCCAGCCCAGTAGAACTTGTCTAGTCAGGAAGATACAGTAATAAATAAGTATGTGTGTCATCTGTTAACTGAAATTAAGAAAAATACTGCAAAACCATTTCCATCTAAGCAAACACTAGACCCAGACATTGTGTTCGGCCTCTCTACACCTCCTTTGCACAGCCCTTCTGGATGATAAGGTTAAAAGATGTTCTTCCTCAGGCATGCTTCCTGACTTTTTGTATGACTATGTCTCGGTAATAAGACCAACAGAAAGAAAGTTTAGAGTCCCTGCAAAAAGCTTCTCATTAAGCACGCCATCCCAACAAAAACAACCTTGCATGAGCTGACTTCAAGTCCTCACTCCTCAAACCCTCGTTGCCAAGCTAATAATGTGATTTGTTTGAACCTCTCCTTACCAGCTTTATTTTCCAAGCTCTAAATCATCTTCCTTGTCCCTTTATGAACTGCCTCCAAGTTGAACATGATTAATGCCTGCTCATTAGATGCTGAGCAAACTTGAGGGCAGATGTGGTCCGCAACTTTAAAGGCTTCTGAACGGTCAAGGCAGCGCTGCAACCAGTGCACAATATATATCATCTGCATCTATGATAAGCCTACCTTTTCAAGTCGGGTTCTCCAGGAACACATTCAATCTTCCCGTTTCTTACTAATTAAGATCTTCTTCCCACTTCAAAGGCCTGGATTGCATCCAAAGCCTCTAAATAATGTGTTTCATTGCTCTAAACATATCTTTTCCCTGAAACAGCATTGCAAACATTTCAATGTGGTATTTTTTTCCCCGTGTCCAGGGCTGTCAGCAGATTCGCTACTGCACTGGCCATCAGGTACGTGTCAAGTCCAAGTAATTTCACTAGCTCAGCATTTTCATTTTATGACTGGAAAGCAAATGAAGATGCCGGTTTAAACACTCAAAATGTCCTGAACAATTTTTATGTCTCTAATATGTCTTGTGTACCTATTATAGATTTAATATTTCTCTCTCATACAGCCAAACATAAAGATGAAGTTCCTAAGTTCCAAAGATTAACACCTAAATGGGAAGCTAGGACAAACAGGTGGGTTTACACAGAAAACATACTGGCCTGTATATACACATTAAAAGGCCTGGGTTACTGGGGAAATACACAGCAATGCCTAACAACGCTATACGACCCGAGCTGAGCATTAAGATTAAGCTCTGCTCACTTGCGTGAAGTTTCCATGGTCTAGATGACTTTTATGTGGCATTTTTATTACAGTTGGAAATAGCACACAGGGCCTAGCCAAACACACAGTTGATCACTGGGCCAAAACCCTAGCAGAATCAGCACAGCTCAAATGAAGTCTGACTATTCCAACGCCACGAAAAACTTGCATGGAATAATACATCCATTTTTTTTTTACTTTATCTTTCTGAGCATGGCCAAGTTTTCAGTGTTCATCATTATGAACTAGGCCTAAGCTGTGGATCCAAACAATCCCAGTCGAAATGTCTACAGTCTTTTGGAACATAATGTAAATTCTGGTCACTTCCTCAGCACTGTTACCACTGTTAAACTTTGTGCCAAAAGGGAAAACTTTGAACTTCCGACTTAAGTTTAACTTTGAAACAACATGAACAGAAGGGAAATGATTCATTTCTGATTCCAGGTCAACTTCATCGATTATCAAAAAGTTTCTAAGCAATTCCGATTATAGTACACATTCTGTAGATGGCCACAATAGTGCTTCAAAGAATGAAGTCTCTGGAATGTAGCAACCCAAAAAAGTCTTCTTGTTTTTGCATTTTTATTCTCTTAAATAAGAGCACTATAGTGTACACTTCTTAGAAAAGAAAAGGGAATGAGACTCCTTCCTCTAGATAACCGTCATGTTGGACTGCCAAGGTTGCCCAACCCAGAATTCCAAGGGCTGCCATATGTAGTCCAGAGTTCCACAGTATGGCAACTTAGACCCAGTTGTCTCCATTAAGCAGAGATTCAGGAGAGACCAACTGACAGGTTTAGGTTTGGCCATCATAGCTAATGAGCTTAAGTTCATTTAAAAAGCTCCTTACCTTGGGTAATCTTTGGTTCCAAAACCTGAACACTGCTGGCGTTAAAAAGCCCCGCGTGAAGCCGGACGATGGTGGCGCACGCCTTTAATCCCAGCACTCGGGAGGCAGAGGCAGGTGGATCTCTGTGAGTTCGAGACCAGCCTGGTCTACAGAGCTAGTTCCAGGACAGGTTCCAAATCCACAAAGAAACCCTGTCTCGAAAAACAAAACAAAACAAAACAAAAAAAAAAGCCCCGCGTGAAAAGTTAGAAAGATAAAGAAGTAGTGATCTGTGAGGACTGTATTCTAGCTCAAGATGAAAGTTGACATTCGGTACTTTCTTTATTCATTGTCTTTTGCCTATAGCATAATCACTAAGTGTGTATGGAACAGTCACATAAGTGATTGCATGCATATGCCCTAATCTCACTTTATAAACTACCCTTCCCCTAGTGGTCTGTGCTCTCTTTTAACACTTAGAGATATATGTTCCTTTAATTTAAGCCTGACTTCTTGGTAAAATCCATCTTCTTTGATATTTCTACCACGTGATTACAGTTTGATCAATGCAAATTCAATCAATTGGAAAGTTCAAAGTTTCTTGCTCCACAGCACAGGTAGGCCTATTCTGAGCCCCAGAAAATGTGAGACTATACCATAGAACCTGCTCAGGCTCCAGACGAAAGATGTATGCAAGCACCTCAACACGGAATAAAAGAATATGCCACATTCTTACTCATTTCTAGAACCGCATTTTCAAATGTCTAACAAGCCTTTGGCCCCACAATACATATAGACTTACATTAAGCAGTAAGGAATATGCTTATAAAACAGAATCTGTATATCCTTAATGAAACATGTATAATGCACAAACTTCCCTCATAAAATAGTCATATGTCATATTCTCAATTATCTCTAGCACTGCATCCTAGGAAAAAATGAGCAAGTTAATAAAGAGAAAAACCTAAACAATAAAATCAGTGTGATAATGATATATCATATTTCACATATGTTACATATGTTCATATTTAATACTGAACCCTGGAAACAGAGAGTAAGGGTTCTTTCCAAACTATATCTGGCTGAGTGTAGTGGCATAAGACTTTAATCCCAGCACGTGGGAGGCGAGGCCAGCTTGGTCTACTGTACAAGTTCGACACCAGGCAGGGCTACACAGAGAAACTCTGTCTCGAAAATGAAAAAAAAATCAAAACATATGTGGACATTCATAACCATTTAGTATGTCTAAGCCATAACTAATTTTTAATTCCAAATAATATAACAAATACATGCAGCATTCTCAAGCAATGACATAATGAAAATAGAAATTAATCACAAAATCAAACAAGAAATTACCAATTGGAAACTTAAAAGGCATACTAACAGAGACTAGGAAGATGGTTCAGGGGTAAAGGGTTTAATGTGCAGGCATGAAGAGCTGCGTTTGGATGCAGCCGGACATGGCAAAGGTGAATGGTGTGTGTTATGCCAGGACTGAGGGTATGGAGACAAGA
>NW_004949184.1:806591-829168 GCF_000317375.1 Microtus ochrogaster
AAAAATAATAATAATAGAGGAGCAGGATTAGGACAGCAATATCAATGTCTGACCTCCATGTGTGCATACATGTACATACAAATGTGCACACACACATACACACACGAGCACACACATAAATGCATACTTGTGAAAAAACTTGTAAGATAAAAGAGTAGTACAAGAGGAAATTATAAAATGTGTTGAAAATAATTTCAATAAAAATACAACATATAAAATATGTGAACTACTACTAAAATTTTCAAAGGAAAATTTTATAACCTCAAACTATATAAAAAAGGAAAAACAAGTTAAACACCAAGTCACTAAGAATAACGTTTAAAAGAATAGGAGCAGATAGTCAGGAATGTAGCATATGCCTGTGGACCCAGCAAGCAAGAGGATCATAAGTTCAAGACCAGCCAGGGCCACATGGTATGATTCTGTCCCCCAAAAATTGTAAATTAACTATTAACATGAAGAATCAAATGGTACATGCTTTTGTGTTTTATTTTTGTTTTGTTTTTCAAGACAGGGTTTTCTCATATAGCTTTGACTATCCTGGAACTCACTCTGTAGACTAGGCTGGCCTGCTTTTTAAAATAGTATATTCCAATCATGTGTTTTGCCAGAAATAAAAGGTGGCCCAATCTAGAGTCTTATAAAGTGCCACAAAAAGATAGTCATTCATTTATTTTATGGATGTTAAAGGTATTCAACAAAATTTAGTAGTTGTACATGTGAACAAAATAAAAAAGGATAAGATGGGATTTGGTGAATAATTTCCCAGTTTTGTAAGTATCCATATAAAGGCCAATGTAGAATTTACTAGAAACATACTAGATGCCTTCCTGCTAAGGTCAGTTACAAGACATGGATGCCCTACTACTATTGATACTGTGTTGGAGCCATTATCCAATGCAAAAAATACAAGACAAATTAATCAGACACAAAAAAAATTTTTGAAAGAAAACAGAAACACTATCTTCACTTTGAGATGATATTCTGTTTGTAAAATCTAAAGAGTCAATGGTAAACCTACTACAAACAAATGGGGCAATTTAATGATGTAGAACATTATAAAATTAACATAAAAATCAACAACCTTCCTATACACAGCTAATGTCAGTTAAAAGAAAGAATGTTGACAATTAATGGAGCTATGTTTTCCGCTAGGAAAGGTTAACATGATAAATCCATTAGTTTCCTTTAGGCTAATTTATAAATTGAATATCATCCCATTAAAAATATCACCAGGGGCCAATGAGATGATTTAGAGGGTAGAGATGCTAGCAAGCAGATCTGAGAACCTGAATTTGAACCCCAGATTCCAAATGGTGGCAGGAGAGAATTCTGACGGGTATGACTGTGTGGGTACACTCACACATGCGTGTGCACTCACACACACACACACACACACACACACACACACACGTTAATTAAAGTTTTAAAAATATCACCTGGATTTTAACTTAACAAACTGAAGGGCATCATTAACAATTCCAGTTCGCTGAATGCAAGCTTGGGAAAAATGCTCTCCCTAGCTTTGCATTTTAGAAGATTTACATAACACAGGAAATATATATATGTATACACACACACACACACACACACACACACACACAAAAGAGCCAGGAACAATTAGCATCATTGCATAGAAGGAAAATTTGGAATCTAGCTCAGAGGGATAAGTCTACGGTTAAAAAAAAATTAAAATTTTAGAGCTCTTACAAATTTAAGGAACAGTGCCAGTTCTTACAGATTTGTTTTTCTTTCTTTTCACTGAAAAAAATAGACCTGTGCTAATACAAGTACAGCAAAAACAGAATGTAAAAGGCAAATAACTGTGCCAAAAAATGTAAAGGAAAAAATGGCATTCCTTGGAAATTCACATTGAGCTTTGAAAGTAGACAACCAGAAGAATCAACATTTATGTGTGCGACATGGACCCTGACTGGTTGTAGGGAACAGAAGGTCAGAAGGGCCGGTTTATGTTTAGACAACACGACACTGATATGAATATATGGTATAAGGTTCCTAAATCGTGGTTGATGCCGGATATCTAGGGACCCCAAAGTAAACAGTGATGCAATCTGTTAGATAACTGGATTTGGCAGAGTGCCACTTTTGTGTGATTAGGTATAAAGAGTCATTAGGTCAGAGGCCTGAAACCTTTACCTTCTCCAGTCACCCCGACTGGAAGCCTGTGTGTGCCTACATGTGTGCCTGCGCCAGGCTGTGTGTGGCTTGTATGTGCTGGCATGCGCCTGGGTGTCTGCTGGCAGCTTCCAGCCTGGCAGCCTACACTTGAACAACGTAGGTTTTACTACCTATGAATCTGAGAAATCTCTTCAACCTCCCCGTCTCCCACGACCCTCCACCTTTTGTGGCATCAGTACATGGATCTCACACTGTTGTCGTCACCCCAATCTAACCCCCCAAAGCCTTATTGAGTGTCTACTATCAGCAGCGTGATAGCAGAGCTGTGGGGAAACTTTTACTAGAGAGTCACCTGTAAGCAAAGCCGTGAACTGAGACCAGCAGAACGACAGCAAGTGAATAATGCTGCAAGATCAACACAGAGCTCTGTGTGATGGCTAATGTAGACAGTGACAGGATCTGGAGTACATCAGCCTCTGGGGATGCCTGTGGGAGATGATATCTGGCTCCGGGTTTTTATTATTAAAACCAAGGAGAATTCTTGCAACACTATCAGAACTCTGGTTAATTGAGGTGTGAAGACCCACTCTAGATGTGGTGGCACCCTTCCATGGAATGGATTCCCGCACTAAATAAAAAGACCAAGTGAGTTGAGCATTCTCCCTGTTCCCCACTGCAGATACAATGTGACCAGCCACCTAAGGCTTCCCACCATGCCTTCTCCATCATCATGGACTATACCCTCAAACTGGGAGTCGAAATAAACCCTCCCTTCGTTAAGTTGATTTTGTCAAGTATTTTGTCCCAGCAATGAAACAAGACATGTATACAGTAGCCCACCTATATAGTACATGGAGATTCCAGGAAGGTTACCAAAACAAAAGTGGATTATAGCTGAGGACATCTGGACATCTGCAGATTGTGTGTGTGTGTGTGTGTGTGTGTGTGTGTGTGTGTGTGTGTGTGTGTGTGTGTGTTAGATAGTAGTTTAATGAATGTTGTTTCCTGAGACTAATAGTTATATAGTTATAGTGTGGTTGTATAGTAGAATGTCTTTGTTTTTTGGATGATATATTTAGGGGTGAGATTTCATGTAATCTGCAATAATCCCTCAAACAGTACTGCACAAAATAACACAGGGAAGAAAGGGGGAAGGGTAGGAAAGGAGGCAGGAGACACATTGGTTACCGATCTAAGCCTGAATGTGAAATCTCAGACTACACATTGCCAGATATGCTGTGAGCTGGTTGAAAGGAAGTGATTTTTATGTTCTGAATTTACAGAACAGAAATAATGAGCTCACTTCCATAAACGAAGAAGAGAGGACCGCATCAATCAAACTGAATGAAATCATCACTTCTCAGCTGAAGACTAACTCTATAAGATAAATTCTCCAAATCCAATCTGCAAATAAGAAGGAATTCTCTGGCCAGTAGGAATCAAAGACACCCAGTCACGATCATCTCAATGGGCTTTGATTTTGGCCTCTCTATATCTTGCCTCAACCAATTTAGCAATCAGAAGCCACCACTGCAATGAAACAACAAGCTTCAACAAAAAGCTCTACCATAATCACAGAGGGAGGAAGTGATTTTCCAGTGCTTCCAACTCATTTTTGAGACTCCCCTGGAAATGTCTTAATCCAAAACACAATTAGCAGCTATGAGACGTACCCAACCAAGCATTCCAAAGATTGGAAAGAATTCCTAAGACCCAGTACTAGCAATCCTGCTTAACAATACTGAATGTAATTTTAACACGCCTATAGAAATATAATTCAAAGATCTCATAATTTACTCATTTAAGATGTATAGTCCTGCATAGCATGCAAAAGGCACTGGGTTTGATCCAAGCACACCACAAAAAAGCATAGAATTCAGTGCTTTTTAGTATATTTACGGGTTGTACAGATGTCACTACGATTTAACTTGAGAACATTTTTTTCCTTTCCTGTATCCACTAGAAGTCATTCCCCAATCTTTCCCAGAGGTTCTCTCTTCTGCCAGTTCGGGAGATTTAATACATATGAACCATATACCAAGTGGACTTCTGTGACTAGCTTCTTTCAGTTGCGATACTGTTTTCCAGATTCATCCATTATATCATGTATCCATGTCTCATGTCCTTTGCTTAAAAAAAATCCACTGTACGGCTATACCACATATTTTTTACCCATTCATGAGTTGCTAGACATTTGCATTATTTTCATTTAGGATCTATTATGAATTAAATTGTTATAACCAATCACTAGAAGTTACTCCTTGAATAGTATCTGTAGACAAATAGTCTAAGAAATGTTGCATATCCCACAACTCTCTGAAGATTTTCATAATGCAGCTTCCTACATAGATGTCCGTGAGAATTCTTGCAATAAAATGAATTTTTGAGTGATTATTCATTTGCAAAATCTATATATACTCACAAAATCATGAACCCATAGAATACGTTTTATAAAACACCATGTGAACTAAATGTAGGGTACATAGGAAGAAGCTAGACAATCACCAGGGCTGTCTAAGCTATATAATCTCCCATGCATTTTATGCCCTAAAGCTTCAAGAACGAAGCACAGGCAAGTTCAAACCAAGACCTTGACCTGCTTTCCACATTTCTCAGCCTTGTTGTAAATGCGGAAGATCAACACACCTTAAAAGGGTAAAAACCAAGTCTGTCATTACTCAGGAAGTCGTCGTCCGCATCTCTATCTAAATTTTACATCTCTGGCCCATTGGTGCAGAAAAATCCTCTTTGTGTTGTTAGTTATTTTTATTGCAAATATCCAGTTTTCCATTTCCTTACCTGTCATTGCTTGGCGTGGATGGGAACCATTTGTGTCATTCAAAATATGTTCACTTATCCATCTCAGATATGGTTTCAGAATGGCAGACATGTTCTCAAACTCTTAAGTGGATTACGTCTGGAAGTTGAGGGGCAAGAAATGAACACATAAGCTATGTGAACTTGACATTGAACAAAACTAAGTTCTGATTTTTAAATATATGAGAGTGGTACAAAATGTATAACTACCAAGGAGGATAATTCTAGAATTATATCAAATACAAATATTACTACGGAGTTAATCGTTGCAGATAACAGGCACTTTTTTATTAATTCTTTGAGAATTTCATGCAATGGATTTTGATCATGTTCACTCCCACTCCTCCTAACTCCTTCCAGATCTATCCCACCTCCCTAACTTGCCCCTACTTCATATTCTCTTCTTTTAATAACCCATTGACTCCAATATGCATTACCCATATTCTCCTGGTATGGGGCTACCCACTGGAAAAGAGTTGACCTACCAGGAACTCTAAAGAAAACTGACCTGCCCTCCCTTAGAAGTCATCAGCTGTCAGGAGCACCTCAGTTTGGGGTAAGAGCCATAAACCTCTTTCCACTCTCTGCTAAAATGTTCAGTGCCTTGATCCTGTGCAGCCTTTGTGCAGGTAACCACAGCTCCTGTGTGCTCACGAATGCAGCTGTCCTGTCCTATCCAGAGGTACTATTTAACTCCAATTCTCCCTGACTTTGCTCTTACAATATTTCTGGTCCCTCCACTGTGATAGCCCCTGAGTCTTGGGGAGGAGGTATAATACAGATGTCCCACATGTGGTTGAGTACCCCACTAACAATTACTCTCTGCACTTTGACCATAGTTAAGAGTTTCTATGTTAACCACCACGCACTGCACGAAGAAACTTCTCTGATAATGTCTGAGAGCTGCACTAATCTATGAGTATAGAGGTGTGAATTTAGAGAGATGTGTGATATTGTGTCCATTTAGCATAATAATTACAGTAGATTCACTCCTGGGGCCCACGAGCACACAATCATTCTTGGCCAGGTCTACAGTTGGAACCATGTGTTTTTTCCTGTAGTGAATATCTGAAATCCAATCAGAAAGAGGTTGATTGCCACATTTCTGCTACCATTGCACATGTTGGACTGACGCTTCTCAGTCTCATTGTTTTAGATATGTTTACTTGGGTGTAATTCTAAATGTGATACTCCGATAATAATTGCTAGACCCCCCCTTTATAAATCTTGGATTTATACTGCTTAGAGTATCAGTTAGCTCTCAATACATAACAGACTATATCAAATTCAGTAACTTAAAACAGAATCCCTTTTTTCAAAGCCATCAGTGAGTCATCAGGCTTCGCTTGAAGTTACTGATTAGGTCTAGAGCTTCTTTGAGTCAGCGGGTTAACGAGCACGTGCCCTTATGACAGTGGGAGAAATGTATGCGTCCATGGTGAATCACATGAGCAGATTGCACATCCGGGCTTGCATCATTTCTGCTTAATCACACTTGTCAACTCAAGTACATGATCAAACTCAATGATAATGGAAAATCAAGCTTGCACCACCCACCATGCGATTAAACTGAGTCACATAACTAAAGACCAGCACCAATGGGGTGACCAAGTATACTTCCCTGGAGGTATGAGTAGTGAAATGATTTAAACAATAATCTAGCTTTCCATGGGTTCTGTTCTTGATTTGACTGTTTATCAGCTATGCAGCTTTGCTCAAGTGTTTCAAACACTGTTCCTTTGTTTTGTGTGCTTTTTTTTTTCCCAGAAGGTTTTTTTTAACCACATGTATAGGGGTGGAGGAGTATAGGCACACAGTGCAGGTGCCTGTGAAGGCCAGAAGAGGGGATCTTTCCTAGTTTGGCTTCAGTTGCTATGATAAACACCATGACTAATATCAACTTAGGAAGGAAAGGATTTCTTTGGCTAAGATTACAATCCACCATTGGGAAAGGCAAGGCAGGAGTGCAAAGCAGGAACCTAGAGGCAAGAACTGAACAGAGGCCGTGGAGGAGTGCTGCTTACTGGCTTACTCCCAGACTCAAGGTAAACTACATTTTTATATAACCCAGGCCTACATGCCCAAGGATGGCACTACCCATGGTGGACTGGGTCCTCCAATATCAATTGACAACTAAGAAAACGCCTCACAAACATAACTACAGGCCCGCCAGATCAAGGCAGTTCTTCAATTGAGGTTTCCCTCTCCCCAGCTGTGTCAAGTTGGCAACCAAGATTAGCTATCACAAGGCCACCCCTTGTCACTCTGAAACACAAACACACCACTGTTAAGTGACAACCCCGGAACTGGAGTTGTTACCAGTTTTGAGTCACTCCATGTGGGTCCTGGGAACTGAACTCAGGTCCTCTGCAAGAGTAGTACCTATCCTTAACTACTGGGTCATCTCGCAAGCACAACTTGGTTACATGTTCTATAAAATGGTGATTAGAACAGTGCCAGGCCGGGCGGTGGTGGTGCATGCCATTAATCCCAGCACTCGGGAGGCAGAGACAGGCGGATCTCTGTGAGTTCGAGACCAGCCTGGTCTACAGAGCTAGTTCCAGGACAGGCCCAAAGCCACAGAGAAACCCTGTCTCGAAAAACCAAAAAAAAAAAAAAAAAAAAAGAACAGTGCCAGGATAATAGAGCTGCATGAGAAGGAAAACATGAAATGCATAAAAATATTGGTAATTATTATTTGATTTTCTATCATCACCATTAGCAGTTTCAGAAATGTTCAAACTAATGTTTTTCTTTAGAAAGTGAAACAAAATTACCCTGATCATTAAATATAAATATCAAGACATTTGTACTTTTACTCCAGCTTCTTTTCAACATGGAAAGTGTTTGCAAAAAATGCAACAGAAAATCAAAGAAAGAAAATCAAAGTCACATTGGAAGAGTTTTTAAAGATTTATTTGTATATAATGCCCAGGAGTGGTATAGCTGGATCTTGATGTAGATCAATTCCTAATTTTCTGAGAAACCATCATATTGACTTCCAAAGTGCCTGTGTAAGTTTGCACTCCCACCACAATGGAGGAGTGTTCCCCTTGCTCCACATTCTCCCCAGTATAAGCTATCATTGGTGTTTTTGATCTTAGCCATTCTTGACCAGTGTATCAGAGTAGTTTTTATTTGCATTTCCCTGATGCCTAAGGGTGTAGAGTAGTTCCTTAAGTGTCTTTCAGCCATTTGAGATTCTTCTGTTGAGAATTCTTTGCTTAGATTAGGACCCCATTTTTAATTGGATTATTTGGTATTTTGATGACTAGTTTCTTGAGTTTTTGTATATTTTGGAGATCAGTCCTCTGTCCAATGTAGGGTTGGTGAAGATCTTTTCCCATTTTGTAGGTTGATATTTGTCCTTTTGACTGTGTCCTTTGCCTTACAGAAGTTTTTCAGTTTCAGGAGGTCCCATTTATTAATTGTTGATCTTAGTGTCTTTGCTGCTGGGGTTATATTTTAGGAAGTCGTCTCCTGTGCCAGTGTGTTCAAGGCTACCTCCCACCTTTTCTTCTATCAGATTCAGTGTAACTGGATTTTATCTACTTGGACTTAGGCTTGTGCATGGGGATAGATATGTTTCTATTTGCATTCTTCTATATGTTATACCAGCACCATTTGTTGAAGATGCTTTCTTTTATCCATTGCATATTACTGGCTTCTTTATCAAAAATCAAGTGTCCATAAGTATGTAGATTTACATCTGCATCTTCAATTCTGTCCCATTGATCAAGGCTTGTACTTTTCTAAAGGGAAGGGAGAAGGAATAGATGGGGAAATTGGGGAGGGAGTGAGGAGTGAGGACAGAAGAGAGAGAGGTGAAACTGTGATAGGCTAGGGAAATTAATTAGTTGGTTAATTAATTTTTGATGGGGGAGAGTCTTCTGTTTTGTGTTAATTCCATTGGTTAAATAAAGAGACTGCCTTAGCCCTTCAATAAGACAGAAAATTAGGTAGGTGGAGTAGACAGAACAGAATGCTGGGAGAAAGAAGCCGAGTCAGGCATTCACCATGATTCTCCCACTCCAGACAGACGTAGGTTAAGATCTTCCCTGGTAAGCCACCTCATGGTACTACACAGAATATTAGAAATGGGTTAGATCAATATGTAAGAGCTAGCCAATAAGAGGCTGGAACTAATGGGCCAGGCAGTGTTTAAAAGAATACAGTTTCCGTGTAATTATTTTGGGTAAAGCTAGCCATGTGGGCAGCCAGGTGTCAGGAACGTAGCCCGCCACTCCTATCACAACAAATTTAAAAAAAAAAACCTTCCTTTACACTTTATACATTTTCACTTGACTTCAGAAAGTACAGTGCATCCAGATAATGAGAACATATAATGTGGAAGGTCAAGATGGTACATTCCACTCCCTGGGGGAGATGATCATTCTCAGGATGTTCACCAGGGGAACAAAGCCAGATTCCCTGGGTGCTCCTCAAGTGGCAACTGCTTCAGGCACATTCACCCAAAAACTCTTTGAAAGTGGATTTTACTATTCCTTCACAACCTTCACTACCTTGGAGAATTTTAATAATTTATACATCTAACCTTGACCACAGAAATATTTTGTCATTAATGTTTTCATTAAATTGCACTTGCTTTAAGAGAAAAGAGTGTGTGTGTGTTTGTATGTGTATGTGTGTGTGTGTGTGTGTTTGCCTGCATGAATGTCTGTAAGCCATGTGCCTGCCTGGTACCTGAGGAGGTCAGAAGGGGGCATCAGATTCCCTGGAACTGGAGTTATATTGTGAGCCATGACATGGCTGCTGGGAATTGAACCCCAAACCTCTGCTAGAACAAGTACTCTTAACCACTAAGCCATCTCTCTGATCCCCATGAAAAGCTTGAACCAAATGCTAACCTTACAAAAACTATCTAGAAAAACGAAATGTGAACTGGATTTATTTATATTTAAATATTATATATAAATGACAAACATGGACCGTGCATGGGTCTGAGCTAGGTCCTCTGAATATATGTTATGTTTGTGGAGCTTGGTGTTCTTGTGGGACTCCTAACAGCAGAAGAGGGGGGGGGAATTCTTTTGCTTGCACTTGGGACCATTTTCTTCCTACCAGGTTGCCTTGTCAGCCTTGATATGAGGGTTTGTGCCTAGCCTTATTGTAACTTGCTAAGCCATGTTTGGTGGATATCTCTGGGAGGCCGCCCTCCCCCTTTGAAGAGAAACAGGGAGGAGTGTATCTGAGTTAGAGGGGAGGTGTGTCGGGAGGGAATGGGAGAAGTGGGGGGAGGGGAAACTGTAGTCTGGATGTAATGTATGAGAGAATAAAAGAAACATTATCCCCACAGGACTATTGGAAATTTAATTCTACTCAGAACCTAAAGCCCAAAGCATGAGTAACAACTGTGATTCCAATTGTATTCCCGATCCATGCCCTCCCATCAACAATCAATGTCTTTTAATTCCATCTGCTAAATTGTTACTGAGCCTTCTATACCTCCCTATTTCCAGTGCTTTTATTAGGTTGCTGTAACTTCTCTGTTTCCCAAGGATCTACCATATTCTAGTCCATTCTCCACAAAGGTAAGCTGACTGTGATGGGTCAAAATAACAATACCCACAATATTGTTAGTTACTTTCCTTGAGTGGTAGAGTTTTTTTCTCTACTCTTTGAATGTGAGCTTAACCAATTGTGACTCACTTTGACCAATGGGAAATTAACAATCAGGCCACAGCCAGAGGTTCCAAGAGAGGTTTGTCCTCTTTCACTGCTTGTGATTCTTCAGTCATCATGGGAACAAGCCTGAGATATCGTATTGGAGAGAGATGCCAGTCACATCACCTGATATTCAGAACATATGAAGGACCAGCCAGTACCAGCTGAACTAGCCAACACCAAAGACTAGCCTAAACTCCTCAAATATTAATGATAAATAGCAAAAGGCTATCATTTTCAGCGGTTATGCTGTGTACTAAAACAAAGAAATCATTTTGTTTCCTGTTTGGAATCCTATAGTAAATTACCTCAAGATAAAGCACAAATGTCTTAACATACTACAATACAACTCTTCCTAATTTAATACCAGCTAAACGCTACAGTCTCCTCTCTCACGGCTTCCTCTCCTCCCCTCCCCTCCCAACTTTTGCTATATAATTAAAATTTTTAAACCTTTAAAATCCCACCTAATAATAAGTGAGTTCCATTTACATCCCTGGTGAAACCTCCATTATTATCTGAGTCCTTCCTGCATCCTGGTAAATAGCCATTTCTTGTTGGTTTTAATTTATTAAACACACACCACTCAATTTTCAGTGCCCTGTAGGAGGCTCTTTCACTGTATAATAAAAAGTTACTGCTGTTTATTCATATTTTAATGATACCGTGAATACAATGGTGCATGTTCTGACTCCTATTCTTGGGGAAACGGTCTCTGTTGGATTCTTACTGCCATTCACTTTTCTATTTATTGTCGGACTTTGCTATTATGATAATTCCAGATACATCAAAATAATATCATCATGGGCCAGTTGCTTTGTTCAAAAAACAAGCCACCTTGTCAATTTGCTTCTTTTTATATTCAATAATAGAGCTTACAACTCGATTAATGTTTTAATTGAGGCCCATTTGTATTTGTAGCTCCTTGTAGAACGTCAGTAGTCTTCCAAACATTGAACTCATTACTCTCCTCCAGCTGCTGTAAATAAATCCTCCAACATTTGTTTAAAAGTAGACACATAGCCCTCAGGCTGACACACATACACTGTGTGTACATAGAAAAGGTCATCATTCCCATCAGTTTGATAGTTACCCGGTTAGCATGATAAATGTATACAATCAAGATACATCACTCTGGCTTCAACTTAGATACCCAATGACAACGCCATGAATTCACCCTTGGAGATATGACATATTGACCCAAACCACTCATTCCTCTATTTTACAAACTCTAATTCCCATGAAACTCAGCAGAAAGAAGGGAAGAACCCTCTTTAAATTCCAGATCTATGGACAAAAGTGTTGCTTTACTTGGTTGAAATGGCATCCCAGAAAGGTCTGCTATTTCTCTATTCCACGGCCACCCCCATCCACACACAAAGCCAGTTTCAGAGAGATGATTACATCTTCACAGAGAACTGTTGGCAGAATGTGACTACAAAAGCATGAGACTAAATGTGAGCCAAGAATGTGGTCACTTCAGCAAGCTCCTTTTACTGTGTTTCCCTGTCATCCGCCCACGGGTATCACTACCTCAACTTCAAGGGACCCTCCTACATTGACCAGCTAAGCAGCACACAAACCCACTGTGATGAGAAGGAGATTTGTATTTTTTTTTAAATAGCCCTTTGGGTTTTATAGCTAAGTTACAATTATGTTGCGCAACTTATTTATATGAACAGCCCAGCAACATTCCTTTATTAGGCTAAAATTCATTCAGAGAGTCAACAAATATTTACCCAATGCCTGTTAAGTGGCAGTCACTCCATATTTTCAAAAGGTTGAATGAAACTCACACTATAATTTACATTTACCCAAACCTAACATGTTTCCTTTCGCATAATTCACCATGAAGTCTTCCCATATTCATAAGCTATGTTCAGAACCCACAGGCCATAGCCAAGTCTCATCAGTGCTGTGCCCCGAGTTACTTCACTCTGCCCACTTGCTTCCCATCCGTGCTTCCACCACGTGGATCCAGACCTTGGACTTGCCACAAGCTCCTAGCAGATCTTCGTGACTTCATCTTCTCCCCTTCAAGGGATAAATGACCATCAAAAACCAACCAAACAAACAAACATGGCTGTGCCGATTCCCAGCTCAAAATCCCTGAAAAGTTTGTAATTCTACAAACCTTCTGTTGTCACCAGTCTTGAGTCCTTCCCTTGAGGGAAAACTTGAAGGGCTTTGATGAATGAGCCTTGTGATATTAATATACACAGAAAGGCTTGTTACATGTCAGCATCCTCCTTCTACCACACACCTCTCTTAGTCATCATCTCCCTCAGATCCTCTAGAGTTTAGGTGCTGAAGACAGCTGACAAGGAAGGATTCATTTCCAGAAGCTGAAGAGCTAGGCTTGGGCAAATGATAAAAGGATTGACTAAATTCTCAGGCTCTGCTTCACTTGGGCTAAAAATCAAGGAATAGACTTGTGAAGGAGTACACAAGCCCAGGGCAGCTTCTATTTCCTATACACATCTAGAAACACCGTACGACAAATTTTACAAATCAAGACCATTTAGAAAGTTCTAAGCTGCGCAGTAGTGGCGCACACCTTTGACCCCAGTGCCTAGGAGGCAGAGGCAGGTGGATCTCAGGATTCTAGGTCAACCTGGTCTACAGAGTGAGTTGCAGGACAGCCAGAGCTACATAGTGAAAAACAAAACAAAAGTCCTATCTTGTGGAACCTAGAACCAGGTCCTACATCTTGATGTTGAAGACTATCTATAGACTCAGAGGTGCTGGCAGCAAAAGCAGTATCGCTATGATACTATCTCTTTGCTCACAGTGTTCTTTTAACCTGGGAGCTATATACAGGTCAACTTGGAAGTAACTAAGTATTATTTATAGTGACATGTGCAGGAATACATAAAATACAAAAATTGAATTATTAAATATATGAGATCCATGGATACACTTGAAACATCTTATTGAACTGTATAATCACACAGAAAAGCACCACTAACATTTTCGTGGATATCCATATGGTCTTTGTAAATATAGTTTTGTGTGTTTTTACCAAAACAAAATTATACATGGGTATTTCTTATTTCCCATATTTTCATTTTTAGTAATAATGTATAATGAACAATGAGCATCATTCAAGCAATTAAATATTCTTCTACAATATAATTTTAAGAATGACTTAATATTCCATTGTTCAACTCAGAACTACCCTAACCTACATTTAGTCACTGACATTGTCGTCATGTTTCATTATTTTAAATAACACTGTAATGAACAGCTTTTAAGACATTTTTGTATGGTTCCATATTTCTAAGACTCTCAAGTTTTATGAAACTCCTAGAAAATACAGCATATTAATGATATCTTAGACATAATTTTCCCTGAGACTGACAGTAAAGAACTCTACAATCAATAGTGTGAGGAGAAATTATTTAGATTCACTACTCAGAACTAAAGTTTCTCAGAATGAAGATTCTGAGCCTACGTTAAAACATTCCACATGGTCACAATGGGAACTACATGAGAGGAAAGCAGAAGCAACCACAACCTCTGTCAGATGATTAACTGGGGATTTTAACCTGAGAACCCAGGTCTCCAGACTCAAAGGGACATGTGAGCTGGAGTACTATGGGAAGAGTTTATAGTAAGAGAATAAATCCAGTTCAATATTTCATCCACATCAAGATTACAAAAGGAGAGTTTGGGGGGCTGTGGAGATAGCTCGGCTGTGCACATTGAAGGACTAGAGTTTAGATTCCCAGCACCCATCCAAATGGTGGCCTGATGTGACTGTATCCCCAGTCTAGCAAGCTGGCTAGCTAGAATGGCCCCAGTCTGCAAACTCCGGGTTTAAGCGAGAAACTTTGTCTCACTGTATAAGGTAGAGAATAATTAAGACAGAGCCCCAGTGTCACCCTCTGGACTCTACACGCGCTCCCCCACACCCATTCAAACACACACGCATGCACACGCACACAAAGGAGGTTTGTGTTAGAGAGTATGAGACTACATAAAAGGATATGTGTTCCCCTAATAAAGAAGGCTAAGTTCTGAACCTCACAGTTGGGATCTCTAAGGGGACAGGAGATGGGGAGATTTGACTCCTCTCCCCAAGCCAGGTGACATGGCCTCACAGGCACCACTTGAAGAGCTTAATGTGTGCTCAGTGGCAGATGGCACACACTGCACTGGTAGTTGACACACTTTAGAAAGTCAATGTAGCTGGACACATCAGATTAAAAGGCTGTGTCTAGGAAGTAAATACACTCCCCTCCAGTGACAGTTCAAATGTGTGTAAATCCCAGCCACCATATGTCGTCGCTGCCCACAACAGCAGCCTGCCGACTGCAGAGCCTTCCAGAACTGAGAGGCTGTGTGTGGTACCCAGACAGAGAAGGAAAAGGAATAGAGACACTGACTCAAACCGAAGAAGGAGGCACAAACTCCACAAAAGTGCTCGGGGCTCATCCTGTGCGACATTTGTCCGGTACTAACAAATCACCGTGAAACGGGCCCTCCTTCCCCCTCTCTCTCTCCGTGTTTCAGATCCAAAGGGGCCAGAAAGCCTGAGCAAAGAGCTGGGGAAGAACTGAGAAAAGAAATTTAACTCTAATTCAGGCTTGGAATATCTGGGAGCTAACAATATTAATTGGCTTGAAACTGGGTTTGTGAATTACAGTCACCTCGAAACTTGCTGTTTCCTCTGGGAAGCCAGGAACTCGTAGGATTTAACTGAAGCTTTATGCACAACTGGAAAAGAAGGTTTTCCAGTTTAAAATGAGAAGGAACAATGGGAGACACATAACAACGATGCCTTCTGATTTCATCCCAAGAGTCTAGTCTGTTTGGTGTACACAGCTAATGTTCCTGGAAATTACGTGAGTCAAGAATTGGGCTCAATTTTTATACATTAAGTAAATTCTCACAAAGCAATAATAGATTCTGTCATCATAATCATTTTGTAATTAAAGAAACTAAAATTCAGAAGCATAACTTAGATCACCATACATCTAATAATGTTAAATTCAGATCCGTTTGACTCCACAACTCGTGCTTTTGACCATTGTCATAGAAACGCATTGGTAAGCACTTGGGTATAAAAGGAACAATTCTCAGATTATGAGGTTTAGTTTACTGTACAATCACTAACCTCGATATATTGCGTATATCGGAGGAAAAAAAATGCCAAAATACAGTCTTTAAAATCAAAATGGCAAGGAAAACACTTAAGTTTTTATTACTCAGGGCTCACAGCAGCTAAAAGGTTTCAGCAATATTATATGGCATACAAATTGCAGATTTAACTTGTCTGTGGAGCGTCCCCGTGCAATCACCATAATATTTTATTGTAGAATAACAGCACAGGTCCTGATCCCTAGCCCTTGGTAAACATGAGTAGCTGGAATCCATTGTTACAAAAGCTTAACATCCCCCACACATGGCCTCAGCCTGCAAGCGAGTTTTCTAGGGCCTAACATCAATAGAAACTTCTCTGCTGTAGATTTGACTTTTATGAATTGGGATTAACGGAATGAGCATACAGTGACCATCGTTATTAGGGAGTGCTTTCATCAACTGAAGCTGACTGAAGGAGAGAGGGTTAGCCAAACAGACCAGCTGGATGACTCTGCTAATTGTGACTTAATCCCAATTTATAAAAGCACCTGTGTTACTTTGTCATGCGTCTTAGTTCTGCCAACTCTGCCAAACAATGCCAACCTCTGTGCAGAAAGGGAGGCGGAGAAGGTTCGATTTTGTATGTCAATGTCTACGGAGATTAGGATGACATAGTTTCATTTTTACCCTGGTCGTTTCGAATATGCCTTTCCAGAAACGGGATTCTACAGCACCATTTACTACCTCGGCTCCTTACGGCAGGCTTAACTCAGGCCAGTAGACAGAGCTACATTTTGCTCCTCTGCCATCCCTGTCCCTAAAATGGATACTTCTTTGTTCATTGTTTGGAAAAAAAGAAATTAGTAGTGCCTCGTGTGGAGAGCCTCTTAACAAATGGTGGGACTTCTGGTTTCTTTTCCCAGGCTCGTGAAAATGTAAATCATCTTTCCTTCTACAGACAAGGCAGCACGACCCTGGAGCATACTATTGCCCATCCTCGCCTTCGCTGGTCTCAGCATCCCACCCTCCTCTCCCTGTCATTCTCTTCATTCTCTCTCTCTCTCTCTCTCTCTCTCTCTCTCTCTCTCTCTCTCTCTCTCTCTCTGTCTCTCTCTCTCTCTCTCTCTCTCTCTCTCTCTCTCTCTCTCTCTCTCTCTCTCCCTTCACCTGGAGCTTGAAGGCAATAGCCAAACTCTCTTCTCTCTTAAATTTTTAAACCCAGAATTAAACGCTTGTCTGAGTTTAAAGCATTTCTTGATACTAAAAGGAGATTTTTAAAATGCCTTCCGCAGTGGAACAAATATTAAAAGATATACCAAAAAAGAAAAAGGAACCTGGACTCAGCCAAAGAAGCAGAATCTGAACATTCATGTTGTGTCTCCAGGAACTGCCAAATTCTTCGCCTTTCTCTGAGAACCGCTATGCAGAGCTTTGAGTGACAGGAAGTATGAAATAAGCCACGATTTAAATTCTGCTTGCCTCATTCTTTGCATAGACAGCAACGGGCTGATAAAATGCAACTAAAAACATAATTCAGATGGGAAAATACAACATGATTTTCCCAGGAAGGGAGGAGGAGGACAGGGACATGGCTTAATACAACCAGCAGAGGGCGCGGCTTACACATATAAGTATGAACGAACCTTCCCTGGAAGCTGTTAGGGCTCCTGTGGTTTTTGTTACAGATTTCGCGGTCTCAAATAAGCCGCATCCTAGCTCCCTTTGGCTGAACTCTCGCATAGTCTCACAGTTCTCGCCTCATGATTGAATAAGACTATGCTACGGCCCCTTCGGCCACTCAAACTGCCACTCTTCAACCCTCGGCTCTGGCATGGGAAAGAAAGTTGAGATAAACTCCCTCAAAGAACGGCTTCCCAGAAAGAGTGACCTGTATTCCCAAGCAGCCTTCATTTGTTTAAGAGACTTGCACCTAGAATTTCTTGATCAAAGCTAATGTGCTGTAAATTTCTTCATTTAACAGACTTAGTCTGTTCAACTCTTGACACTGGGAATTGGGATTTCCCAGAACTATTAGCACTGCACAGTAGGCGTTCCATGCCAGCCAAGAACCGGGGATTAACAGGTATTTGTCTCAGCTAATTTCACTCTCTATACCGGCTCTATAGAGACTAGGGCTTCTTGGCGGAGTGTGTGCCACCCTGCTAATTGGCTACGAATGTAACTACTCCCGCATGCCAATGGAGCTGGGCCTTGAGGCTCGAGGCAAAAAAAAATCCTTACGATAGACATACATTGGAAAAAATTTGAGAAGGTAAATGTAAATGGTTTCTTTGCCAACCTCTACCTCCTGCTGTCTATCAAATGCCCGTCCATCATGTGGCGATGGTTTATTTAAAAAAAAAAATACACATACACACAGTTACAGTTGCATCTGCAGAATCCTGTAGTAACAAAGAATTTCCACATACAAGAACTCGTAGTAACAGATATTTCTGTACAACCTATCCAGAATGCACCTGTAGAATCATAAGGTTTATAGGCAGCTTTCATAAGACACCCGACTCCCTGAGTCAGAGAAAAACATTCTACATATCAGGATAAGAACAGAATACAAGAATTCTTCCTGGAACAAAGAGCGTACAGGAAAAAGAGAGTTGTTAGCTCTTTCTCATGTGTTCTATTCTTCTCTTCCTTGCTAATAATTACTCGCCTACTAATATATCCTACTTCTGAAGCTTGTGAAATGGGAATTGAAGAGCCAGATATTAAATGATACTATGTATATTCATTATGTGTTGTTACATGTAATGCATTCCGCAAAGTGAAGCAGCTGAAAACAACAAACAGTTATTACCTCCCACGTTCTGTGATTAACCAGCTTCGGGCCAAGAGCAGCTAAACTGGCAGCAGTGTTTCAGCCGCTTGTGAGGCTGCAATCAGAGGGTTGGCCGGAGGTGAAGTTATTCGAGGGCCCAGCTACTCAAGAATTTCCTTCAAAGATCCTTCACAGGGCTCTTGGTTAAGCCACAAAAGATTTGTTTCTAAGCTTACTAGTGGGAGCCTCTTATCATGGTTGACTCCTATGTTGTGAATTGAATGTTAGTGTTCATACTTCCTATGTTGAAGCCCTAATCCCTGGCATGACTATATTTAGTGAGAAGGCCTCCAAAGAAGTAAAGTTAAGTGGGTAGCGGGGTGGAGCCTGGTGCAGGAGAATTGTTTCTATTCTGTCAATCATGTTATAAATAAATGCTGATTGGCCAGGCAGGAAATATAGGTAGGAAAACCAGACAGGAAGTAGAAATGATGTAATGAGAACAGGAGAATTCTGGGAAGGAGGAAGTTGATTCCTCCCACTCCTGCCTAGACCACCAAAGCAGCAGGATGTGGTCTGCCCCACTGAAAAAAGGTACTGAACCACATGGCTAACATAGATCAGAAAAATGGGTTAATCAAGATGTGACAGTTAGCCAGTGAGAGGCTAGAGCTAATGGGCCAATCAGCTTATAATTTATGGAGACCTATGTGTGATTTTCTTTAGGGCTAAACAGTTGTGGGGTACCAGGCGGGACAAAAACCCCAACAACAAACAGGACCCTCCATGTTACAGAATGGCGCCCACGTGGATAACTACATCCACATAAAGCCTAAAAAGCTTGGGAAAGACTAGAGTAAAGCATTTCAGTTTTCAGCCATAGCAGGATAAAACCTGCACTGTTTTAAAATGCAGGCTTTCTGAGCCAACCTTCCAGGGAAAAACTCTGACTCTTTCAAGCAGGCCGTCCTGACTATGGAGCTATGAACACAATGTTGCAGCTTGCTTCCTGGCAAGGACCTTGAAACGCCTTAGGAGCTTTCAGTGTTGTTTATGGACACACTGTTGCAGCTTGCTTCCTGGCAAGGACCTTGAAACTCCATAGAGTTGTGGCAAAAATAACCAACAAAACCCCAACAACAAACAAGACCCTCCATGTTACAGGAGCCCATATATGATAAGATTTTTTTTGTTGTTGTTCGTTTTTTTAGACAGGGTTTCTCTGTGTAGCTTTGAAGCCTGTCCTGGAACTAGCTCTTGTAGACCAGGCTGGCCTCAAACTCACAGAGATCCACCTGCCTCTGCCTCCTGAGTGCTGGGATTTAAGGCGTGCGCCACCACTGCCTGGCATGATAAGATTTTAATATAAGAAAAGATACTAACTAGTCTCTCGCCCCCTCCCCCCCTCTCCTAATCCTCTGTCCCACTTACACATCTTTCTCTCTCCCCCATCTCTCTCTCCCTCTCTCTCCCCTTCCCTCTTCCTCCTTAGAAAACACACCAAGAAAGGTCCTATTAGCACACACAAGAAAGGTCCTATGAATACACACAAGAAAGGTCCTATGAGCACATACAAGGGTTGTTTGCCAACAACCCTAGGGGGAAACAAATTTGTTGTCATCTTGACCTGGAGTTTTCAGCCTCCAAAATTGTGAGAAAAGTAATTTCTGTGGTTTAACCTGCCCAGTTTGTTGTAATTTGTTAAGGCAGCCTGGGCTGACTAATACATCTCAAAATGAGCAGTACAAGAGAATGTCCCCAAGCCAGAAAGCCATAATCTTTTCCAGCTTAGCATAACAGGTTAGTATCCCATTGCTTCTGCCATATTCTGTTCACTGTAAGCAAGTCAATAAGCCTAACCCATATTTCAAGGGTGTGGGATTATCAAATGCCATGAATAGCACAAGGCAGAAATCATTTCTAAGTGTGTTTGCTTACTATGACGACTGGTAGTGGCTAAATGGAGCACACAACATACTAAAAGTCGTCTCACTTTTATTCTTACATCTTTAATAATAATTAGAAAGTTCCTCAAGATGAGCATTGGGGGTATAAAGAAAGCAAATAGCAAGATGAGTATTTGAATGTCAGCTTTACTCTAGCTTATAGAAACGTTTTCAACAGATGGTCCCCAAATTTCCTCTATTGTGTGCATTAAAATGACATCAAGTCACATAAAATATCTTTAGTAATTCTATTGTATCAAACTAAGTGTGCAGTGTGTCATATAAAATGTATTTGACAGCATTCTTCCATTTTTATTTTAGTTTGATATATAATGAAGTTCTACCATAATAGAATACTGAACTACTAATATTCTAGTTAAAAGGTTGTTATTTGGGATAGTAGGAACACCTCAGTAGTAGCAGAGAGGTAAAAATAACCTTTCAAATAAACAACGGAACTCTAGCCATAACCAAAAGAATTTTTCATTCCCCCCAAAAGAAGCTGAAGCTGACCAGTGACAGTTGCAGAACTGGGAACAGGAAACAGATTCTACTAACATACAGTCCTTTGGCCTCCCAGTCCCATTAACATAATAATCATTAGCACTATGCAAATTAGTAACACAATCAAGATTCCCATAGTAATTTCAATTTCCACATCTGCAGAGAGATCTAGTCTAGTTGTACAGATAGAGCTTCCGGAAATGTTGATTAATTACAAGAAAACATGATAGTCACAAGAAAAACCTTGTGGTTAATCCAAGTTCAGTTAGTCAAGGTTACAACTTTGTGTAGGGAGAATTCCATTGTCCAGCTGATGCTGCACCTTTGACTACAGGCAATTGTCTCCTAGAACTAGAACCCTGGGTAAGACAGGCATGGGGAGGGGTTTGGCTACATCTAGAATTCTTACTGAAAAGTAAACCCACAGAGCAGGAGTGGTCCAGAAGTAGGTGCAAGAAGTAAGGGAGGGGACAGTCACAGCCTTCTGTGCTATCAAATACTGATGCCATCTCAACCATGGTGAGTCAGTTGGCAAAAATCACTTCTAAGAGAGAAAAAGAATCTTCTCTCGGATTGCCCTCATCATCTACTACTTTTATGTGACACTCAAATTTTACAATGGAGAAAAATAAAAGAGTATATTCTATTTTGTAAAGCATTAGTAAATAAAATTAAAATGAGAACAAAAATAATTTTCCCAAAGTTTTTTCCCTTTTAATTTATTTTTCTTTAGTTTTCAAACAATAAAAGATTTCTAGGAAGGTGCAAAGAGTTGCAGTCTGGTACTCTGTTTATCTCAATGGTTACATCCTATATAACTACATGTAATAATATTAAAAGCAGAAAATAGACATTAGCTTAACATACATCTATAGCAATGGTTGTCAATTTGTGGGTAACAACCTGTTAGGGTCAAATGACCCTTTCACAGGGTCAGCTAAGACCATTGGAAAGCATTATGATTCATAACAGTAGCAAAATTACAGTTATGAAGTAGCAACAAAAATCATGTTATGGTCGGGGGTCACCACAGCATGTGGAACTGTATTAAAGGGTCACAGTATCAGGAAGGTTGAGAACCAATGGTCTATAGCTTTGTGCAATTTTATCACATCTGCCAATTTGTGTAAACATGCTGAAATCAAGACACAAATCTGTTCCGTCACCACAAAGATCCCACTGTGTTCCCTTTTAGAGTCCTGCTCATTCACTATTCCCAGTCCTTGGCTGTCACTAATTTGATTTCCATTAATTTCAGTGAAAATTAATTTCCCCATTAGTTTTCTTAAATTACAATATATAATTTCATCTCCCTTCTTTTTCTGCCCTCCAACCCTTCCCATGCTCCCTTCAGCCCTTCTCAAATTCATGGCTTCTTGTTCTTTAATTGTTATGGTTACTCGCTTTCATTTTAAGAATGTTGTATAGAAGGGTAAAGAGAAGAGGGCTCAGTGGTCAAGAGTATTTCCTGCTCTTGCAAAGGACACAGGGTCACTTCTAAGTAACTATATCAAGTAGCTCACAACTGCCTGTAACTCCAGCTCCTGGACTCCAACATTCTCTTCTAAACTCCACGGGTACACACACACATCTCTCTCTCTCTCTCTCTCTCTCTCTCTCTCTCT
>NW_004949184.1:829268-834768 GCF_000317375.1 Microtus ochrogaster
ATATATATATACAGAATCATACATGTGACCCTTTAAAGTACATCTTCTTACTTAGAATATGAAGCCATAAAATGCATCAAGTTTCAGCACTTGCTCTAGGAATTACACACACTGGGTGTTATATTCATGACTTATTGGTTATTTCAAGGTCTATGAAGAATTTTGCTGGGATTTTGATGGGCATTGCATTGAAACTGTAGATTGCTTTTGGTAAGATTGCCATTTTTACTATGTTAATCCTGCCTATCCAAAAGCATGGGAGATCTTTCCACTTTCTGGTGTCTTCTTCAATTTCTTTCTTCAAAGATTTAAAGTTCTTGACATACAAGTCTTCCACTTGTTTGGTTAGAGTTACTCCAAGATATTTTATGCTATTTGTGGCTATTGTGAAGGGTGATGTTTCTCTGATTTTTCTCAGCCCATTTATCATCTGTGTACAGGAAGGCTACTGATTTTTTTTTAGTTAATCTTGTATCCTGGTACATTACTGAAAGTGTTTATGAGTTGTAGAAGTTCCTTGGTAGAATTTTTGGGGTCGCTCATGTAAACCATCATATCATCAGCGAATAGTGAGAGTTTGACTTCTTTTTCTATTTGTATCCTCTTGATCTCCTTTTGTTGTCTTACTGCTCTAGCTATGACCTCAAGAACTACATTGAATAGAGAGAATGGACAACCTCGTCTTGTTCCTGATTTCAGTGAGATTGCTGGGAGTTTCTCTCCATTTAGTTTGATGTTGGCTGTTGGCTTGCTGTATATTGCCTTTATTATGTATCAATTTTTATAAGTTTTTAAAAGTTGTATTCCAATATATACACAACATTTTAAAATCCTACAACACTAAAGAATCTTCACAATACATGTAAAAAGGGAGATAGTGTGTATAAATAGTTAAGACTAATAGTCCCCTAACACGATAACCAAAATGCCCATGATAGATTAAAAACCCCCATTGGCTGGGCAGTGGTGGCGCAAGCCTGTAATCCCAGCACCCAGGAGGCAGAGACAGGTGGATCTCTGTGAGTCTGAGTCAGCCTGGTTTACAGAATGACTTCCAGGACAGGCTCCAAAGCTACAGAGAAACCCTGACTCAAAAAGACCAAAAGAAAAATTTCCTATCATATAGAAAACAAAGAAATCACAGTTTGAGTCAAGTAAGTTGATCAACTGATACCAATATCAGAATGAATCAGAGGTTAGAGTCATCCAACAAGAATTTTAAAGCAGAATTAATAATAATTCTTCAACACATTGCAAAAAAAAAATTATCTTGAGAAATGTGAAAGGTAGAAAATAGCAGTAAATAAACTAAAGGTATAAAATGGAACCAAATGAAATTGCAGAGCCAGAGATTACAGCCAATTATGTGGGAAGTCCTGGCTTGGAGCCTCAGCAATGCAACGTAATGATATTATCAAAATTTTTAAATGTAATAAATGAGCTTGACAGCAGAAGGGAGAAGAGAAAGGAAGTAATCAGTGAACCGGGAGCCATAATAATAGAGTTCAGTCAATTTGTGTTACAGAGGGAAAAAGACGAGGGGGAGAGGAAAGGAGGAGGAGGGGGAGAGAAGGAGAGTCTAAAACAGAACTGAAAGGGTATTCAAAAAGAGATGAAAACCTACCAAATTTGGAGAAGAATATAAACCTACATATTCAAGGCTTGGGAAAAACTTGAATAAGATAAACCCAAATGAATTTATGCTAAGGAACATAATAATTCAGTCTCTAAAAACTGATGGCAAATATTAATGAAATCATCTTAAGAGAACTGTCATAGCGTGGAAAATCAATTCAAATGGTAGAAATTTCTCATCTAAATCCAGGGAGACCAAAATAAAGTGGCATAATATTTTTATATTTTTGATTGTGAGCCTAGCCCTTGACAGCTGAGCCATCTCTCCAGCCCAATGGCATAATATTTTTAAAGTGCTAAACCAAGAGAAAAATATCAATTCTGACTATGTATTCTATAGCTAATAAAAACTATCAAGAATAAAGGGGAAAATAAAAGCATTATCAGAGGGAGAAAATAAGTTCTCAGTAGCAAACTTATACTTACAGAATGGCCAAAGGAACATCTAAAAATATAAGGTGTAAAGGAAGAAAAGAAAACAATGAAAAGGGACAGAAATATAGAAATATACAACAAAATAGCCTTGTCATCTCAAGTTTTTGCCATTTTTTTCCTACATGGTAAGTGAATCCAATGAGTAACACCATTAACTAAAGAAAATTAAAATTAAGAGTGAGAAAAGTAAAGGGATCAAGATAGAATAAAGCTGTTGGCACATCAATTTGTTAATATAAGCCGAATGTGGTGTCACATCAGTATATACAGAGTTACCACTAAGAAAATTAAACAAAGAAGTACATTATACATAAGACACTATACATAAAACAGGGTAGCATGCTAAAACTGTTCTATTACCCCCCAAAAGGAAACAAAAGAAAAGTAGAATATGAAACATAAAGAGTATAGGAATAATTGAAAGACTTACAGTCTGGGAATACATTAAAAATAAATTGGTCTAAATTGATCTATTAAAAGTTATAGACTGGCAGTGAAAACTTTATATACAAGAAAATCACCCTGAATTCAAAACTGTAAGTAAATCAAAGCTCAAAGAACTCTGCTAACTTTCTGACACTGTGGCCAAATAGCTGAGAAAGTCAACCTAAAAGGGGGAAAGATTGATTTTGACCAGAGTTTCCAAAGATTCTATCTATTGTCACTTGGCTCCATTTTTTCTGGGCCTTTGATGAATCACAACACTGGGACAAGGAATATATAACAAAACAAAATTCTTCACATCCTGCTAGCCAGGAACTAAGAGAAAGTGACCTTTAAAAGGCTAGGAATAAAATACTCCTCCCTCTTTCTCTCTCCCCTTCCCCCTCCCCTCCTCTCTCTCTCTCACACACACACACATCTATCCACTATTGTCACTATTCGGCCCATATAGATCTCAGGTTCAGGATATTCTTAAAATTCTTCAAACAAGAGTAATCTTGACATTCACTTTAACTTGGCTTATTTTGACAGAATTATGCCAGGGAAGGCTCCTGGGTGAATATGTACAGTTACGAATGCCTTACATGCAATCTTACCAAAAGCAATCTGCAGATTCAATGCAATTCCCATCAAAATTGCAACACAATTCTTCACAGACCTCAAAAGAAAAATACTCAACTTCATATGGAAAAAAAAAACCAAAAAAACAGGATAGTTAAAACAATCCTGTACAATAAAGGAACTTCAGAAGGTATCACCATCCCTGACTTCAAGTTCCACTATACAGCTATACTAATAAAAAAAACAGGTTGGTATTGGCATAAAAATAGATATGTGGATCAATAAAATCAAATCGAAGACACTGACATAAATCCACACACCTATGAACATGTGATTTTTGACAAAGAAGCCAAAAATATACAATGGGGAAAAAAAGCATCTTCAACAAATGGTGCTGGCATAACTGGATGTTGATATGTAAAATAATGCAAATAGATCCATATCTAACCCCATGCACAGAACTCAAGTCCAAGTGGATCAAAGACCTCAACATAAATCCAGTTACACTGAACCTGATAGATGAGAAAGTAGGAAGTAGCCTTGAATGCATTGGCACAGAAGACTACTCCCTGAATATAAAACGAGTAGCACAGACACTGAGATTAACAGTAAATGGGACCTCCTGAAACTGAAAGGCTTCTGTAAGGCAAAGGACACTGTCATTAGGACAAAAAACAGGCAGTCTACAGAATTGGAATAGATCTTCACCAACCCCACTTCTGACATAGGACTGGTATCTAAAATATGTAAAGAACACAAGAAACTAGACATCAAAATACTGAATAATAAAATTTAAAAATTGGGTCAGATGTAAAAAGAGACTTCTCAACAGAAGAATCTCAAATGGCTGAGACACACTTTAAAGACTTGTCCAACATTTTTAGATATCAGGAAAAGGCAAATCAAAATGACTTGAGATACCATCTTACACCTGTCAAAATAGCTAAGATCAACAACTCTAATGACAGCCTATGTTGGAGAGGGTGTGGAATAAGGGGAGCACTCCTCCACTGCTGGTGGGAGTGCAAACTTGTACAGCTACTTTGGAAATCAGTGTGGCAGTTTCTCAGGAAATTGGGAATCAATTTACCACAAGGCCCAGCTATACCACTTTTGAGTACCCAAAGGATATGCAATCATACCACAAGGACACTTGCCTAAATATGTTCATAGCAGCATTGTCATAATAGCCAGAACCTGGAAACAACCTAGACGCCCCTCAACTGAAGAATGGATAAAGAAAATGTGGTATATCTACATAATGGAGTATTACTCAGCTATTAAAAACAACGACATTGTGAAATTTACAGGCAAGTGGATGGAAGTAGAAAAAAATCATTCTGAGTGAAGTAATCCAAACCCAGAAAGACAAACATGATATTTACTCACTCATGAGTGGATATTAGATGTAAAGCAAAGTATAACCAGGCTACAATCCACAGTCCAGAGCAGCTAGGTAACAAGGAGGACTCTAAGAGGGATGTATGGACCTCCCTAGGAAGGGGAAATAGATGAGATCTCCTGGGTAAACTAGGGGAAGGAGGTAGAGGAGAGTGGGTGGAAGCATGGGAACATGACGGTTTGGGATGGTCGAGTTGAGGGCAGAATGGAGGGGAAGAGCAATGAAAAAGATATCTTAATAGAGGGGGTCATTTGGGAGTTAGAGAGAAACCGTGCCAGAAAAACTCCCAGGAATCCACAAGGAACCAAGCTAAGACTCCTAGCAATAGTGGAGAGGACGCCTTAACTGGCCTTCTACTATAATCAGATTGGTGACTACCCTAATTGTCATCATAGAACCTTCATCCAGTATCTGATGGAAGCAGACACAGTGACCCATAGCCAAGCACTGGGCCAAGCTCCGGGAACCCAGTTGAAGAAAGGGAGGAAGGATTGTATGAGCAGTGAGCATCAAGATCATGATGGGAAAACCCACAGAGACAGCTGATCTGAGCTAATGGGAGGTTATGGACTCTGGACCCACAGCTAGGGAACGAGTATGGGATTGACCAAGGCCCTCCGCATCTGGGTGACAGTTGTGTAGCTTGGTCTGTTTGTGGGTCCCCTAGCAGTGGGACCAGAACCTGTCTGTGGCATATAAATTGATTCTTTGGAACCTATTCCCTATGGTGGGATGCCTTGCCCAGACTTGATGCTAGGGGGAGGAGCTTGGTTCTGCCTCAACTGGATATGCCATGCTTTGTTGACTCCCATGGGAAGCCTTACCTCTTCTGAAAAGAGACAGGAGGAGTGGGTGGGTGAGGTAAAAGGTAGGTAGAGGAACAGGAGGAGAGGAGGGGAAACTGGGGTTGGTATGTAAAACAAACAGATAGAGATAGATAGATAGATAGATAGATAGATAGATAGATAGATAGATAGATAGATAGATAGATAGATAGATAGATAGATAGATAGATAGATAGAT
>NW_004949184.1:834888-838324 GCF_000317375.1 Microtus ochrogaster
ATGAAATAAAAGAATGCCTTACATTCCATGAGAGATGCAGGAACACTTGCACCTTCCCACGGAGCACATCTCATCTTGCCGTGTACCTACAGAAGGTTATGGAAACCTTAAGGGTTGCAGATGTAGCACAGGTGGTAGAGTACTTGCCTAACATACAAAAAGCCCTGGGTTCAATCCTCAATAGTACAAAACCTAGTCATGGTAGTACATGCCTGCAATACAAAACTCTCCGGAGGTAGAAGCAAGAGGATCAGAGGTTCAAGGTTTCTTTGACTGCATAGAGACTTTGAGGCCAGTCTTTAAAAAAGTGATGTCCTGTCTTAAAAAACAAAACAAAACAAAAACAGCAAGGAAGGGGAAAGTACCCACATTTACAACTCTACCTTACCTGCCTCTCCCACGAAGAAGGTTGCCCTCTATCTACAGTTGTATATTCTAACAGTTATGTCCCTTCCCTAGATTTTAATTCTCTGCTTCACTGTTATTTCCTTATGTTCAAATCTCCTCCCAAACTGTAAATATTTCAGTTTCAAAGCATGGTCCAAGAATTCCTACCAGGGTTGGGTCTCCGAATCACTTTCAGGGGGTCTCCAAGGTCTCCCCTTTACCAGTTCCACTTGTGTGTCAGCTCAGATAGTTCTTATTTGCTTTGGCTAAGACATGTATTACAATAGATTGGATGCAAATGTACAGTACAATAATCCAGTTGTCTTTTGCTAAGACGGACATTAAAAGTGATTTGTAGAAATGACAAATGCTGTTCTTTTCATTAATACTTTTTACATTAAGCAACAGTTGTCTTAGCTATTATGAAGAAGTCATGAGGGTGCTATTTTTAGACTAATCAATTTTTAAAATCCTGTATATAAATTTGCCGAATTATTAACAGTTGCTATTTATATCGATGAGAGCTCCCAGGATTCCTCAACAAATTTTCCAAATAGAAATGTGCCCTGACAGCAGAAGGTTTGAGAACTGCTACTATGAATGAAAAACAAAAAAACCCCTCTGCTCTAAATCCTGCTACTTACTCGGGCTACTTTGTTCTTTTGTTGCCTTTGCCACCAACAGGGAGTCAGTCACCCCCTGTTCTCATTTTTTTCAGCCCCATTTATCTCCTCTGTCCGTCAGAACACAATGTTTGCTTCCTACACTGCACTGAAGCTGTTCACACCAAGGTCGCCGATGCCTTCCTTTGATAAGCATTTTTACCATTTTCCTTTATGATTATCAAAATAATCCATGGTCATCATAGACTATTTTAAATACACATATACCCAAAACCCAACAAAAAAGAGTAATAACACTTACCCTGTCCCATCACCTAGACATAAGCAGTCTAGTTAGAAATCTGCCCTACCATAGTGCCTGATGCACCATTAAAAAATACGTACCATCTGGGTGTGCATTTCATAAATTATTTGAAATGAGCTTTCTAATTGACTTGGTTATTCATGGCTCCCTAAACGCTAAATCCTAAATCAAGCTTTCTTTCTTTCTTTCTTTCTTTCTTTCTTTCTTTCTTTCTTTCTTTCTCTTTCTTTCTTTTTTTTTTAAAACAATCTTTGTTCTCCCCAAACTCCCCTAAATACTGGGCTTTGCCAACTGTGTAACTCCTGCCCACCAAGCAACTTTCTTTCCTTGTGTTCCCCTCTAATCTTTAGTCAGCTCTAGCCCATCTTGGGCACGCTGCTCATGAAGGTTTAACTGTCCTCTATATGTGACAAATCCTAAATCTCTACTTTCAATCCTTGTTTTCTCCTGAACTACAACATCCCACTGGCCACCTTGACCTATCCATTTCAGACTCTTCACAACCAGCATAGAAAAACTAACTTTTTCAATCTCTTCCCTAATCTGTATCTTATTTCTAGAACTTCTCATTTCAATCAGTAGGCCTAAAACAAAATCCCAAACCTCCCATTCTACGTCACACGTCCCTTTGTCCCAGTAAACAAATTCAAGTACAGCAAACAGCATGCCCAAGATGTCCCAGGAGTGTATAATATCCTCATTCACACCAATAGCGCTGGTCTCAGCAGGACCCACCTGCTTAGTTATCTCCCTTCCTCCCACCCCACCAAATAGGGAGTTACCTTTCTCCCTACAATCCTGATCATATCGGTTTATCTGCTCCATGGTTTCATATTTCCTAACAGCTCTTTCACTGTCTCATTCCAATTCATTTTTCCAGGTTCTGCTGCAAGGTCCTCAATTTATGTATGCATTCTGTTTCAAGCACACGAAGCCATTCATGGACCTACAAACACTCCTTCATACGCTGTATACTTGTGATTTCTAGTCTTTTCACTCTTTCTACACACAACACGCTCTTCCTCTTTTAAAGATTTCACAAAAATAGCTTCTCTGTGGAGCCCTCAATAAACCTTCCGAACAGGATGACTTGCTCCATCATGACCCTTCATAGAGGATGACATCATGTCCCTTCATAGAGGGTGGCATCATGACTCTTATTTTATTTGGGGGAATGGTCTAACTACATGCCTGTGTTCATGTCAAGGACTGAGAACTGGAACCTCTATTCTCATCTATCATACAGTATTGGAAGGATGACTAAATATATCTGAAATAATTTGCTTCAGTTTTCCTAATTGATTCACTCTCTCACTATGTTCATAGAAGTAACACATGTGGTGTCAAGATGACAGATGTCCTGGCTAACTAGCAACTAAGCAAACGGAAGCCCCCAGAGTACAAAAGGGCCCACTGGTTGCTATTTGGGTTTTGATTTTGGTTACAGATAGGTTGATACTACATAGCACAAGCTAAACTCCAATTTAAGATCTTCCTGCTTCAGCCTCCCCAGTACTAAAATTATAAGTGTGTGCTACCTCACGTGGGTAAAGGAATGCTTTCTGTAGATGACATATTAAATGAACCCTTACTGAAATCTTCTCTGAAATGTATTTTCTACCTTATACTTGGGAGCCAGATATGTCTATCAATAAAATACAGTGGAAATTGATAAATTAGCCAGAAAAGCAAGTAATCGTATTCAATATGAAAACCTCTAGCTTTTATTTGCTTTGTGACCTAAGATGAACTGCTCCTATTGAAGTTTAGAAGGTACCCATTGAGGCTTCTGTGTTGATATGCCTCTTAATAAAGAAGCAGGCCAGGGACACACAGCTAGTGATGAAAACAGAAAGGAAGGAGGCCAGAGAGTTGGGAAAATATAGAAGCTCAAAGCTACTCAGCTCTGAAAGTAGTGGGCTTAGATGGGTCATTTATACAAGGTTAGAACATAGGCCTGAAACCTTTAGGGCAGGTCCCATAGCCTCAATCAGACCACACTTCCCTGCAGTTCTCTCTGGGTCAGAAAATTGAGAGTTTGTGCTGTGACCAAACAGTAGACCTTGATTTATGGTCCTAATCCGTACCTCCTTCTTCCATGTTCTTTGTCAAGTATGCTTTG
>NW_004949184.1:838719-841134 GCF_000317375.1 Microtus ochrogaster
GAGGCGAACACGCCCCCTAAGGGGCGGTACTTATCCCTACAAAGTTTGATACGAAACTTCCCAGTACCCCTAAAATGTCAGGAAAAGTCAGACCTTTCCTTTGTTCAAGAGATTAGGTCCAAGATTTCTCAGGAGGATTGCAGGGAAGATTGTGTCCAAGTCTGCCAAGACTGCCCTCGTGAAGAGCTTCTGGCTTCCCTACTAACCTCATGTCCAATCTCTCTCTCTGTCTCTCTGTCTCTCTGTCTCTCTGTCTCTCTCTTCCTACTTGTGTGTATCTCTGTATCTCTCTGTCTCCCTTTCATTCCTCTCTCTCTCCCTCTCTTTCATATTCTTATTCTTAATGAACCTCTTTCAGTTCTAACGCTCTGCCTCCTATCTCCAAGTATAATCATGGCACCAAAGGCCTTTTCTCCTGATAAACGCCATTCTTCTAAAAGGAATTACATGCGTCAACTTCCTTTCTTTGCCTACCATTCTTGCTCATCTTCTATAATACATAGCATCAACCCAGCGTTTCCCGTATTTGAAGATCTTGGATTTGCATCTACACGCTGTATCCTTCACATATCATAGCCCAATAGGGGAGGGTTTGCTTGCTTCTCCTGAATCCCTACTCTTAAAACATATTACTAAATCTCTTTGTACCTCAATTTCTTCATTTCTCAAATGAAGAAAAATCTGATATTGCAACTATTTTTTTTTAATTTGAAAGTTTCCTGTCTGTCAACTAACTATATTTTCCCCAGCTATGAATATCAGTAGTACATGTACTTTTTTACCTACCTCCCCCAAATTTTTAACATTTTTTGTTTGGTTTTTCTTTTTAAATTTCTTTCTCTTTTTTTGTTTTTTGAAATAGGGGTTCTCTGTATAGTTCTGGCTGCCCTGGAACTCACTCTGTAAACCAGGTTGGCCCCAGACTCACAGAGATCTGTCTGCTTCTGCCTCCCTGAGTACTGGTATTAGAGGCATATATCACCATGCCTTGCAAATTTGAGAGATCTATATAGATATTTTATGTAATTTAAAATTACAGTTAAGATGTATTCAATAGAACCAAATATTTTTGTAGTTTAAAGAATTATATATGAAATGTTTATAATTTAAGACTATAAATTATCTCAGCATTGCAAAAATTTATTTTAACACAAATTTATGAGATAAAGAACTAAAACTGTAATGGTTTGCTCTGTCCCTTTAAGAAACAATCCACACCCACTTCCTCCCTCTTCTGCTGAGGCAAGATGGTTTTCAGCTTCCAGCCTGATTTTCTGTCTTCCTCTTAAAGAGGCAGCTTCTGTCTCTTTCTTCTTCCCACTTCTCACTTTCCCTCTCTCTCTCTCTTCTTTCTCTCTCTCTCTCTTTCTCTCTCTCTCTCTGCCTCTCTCTCTGCTCTTCTCCCCTTCTCCCTCTATAACCCACTAAATAAATATCCAACCTCATTCTGCATGGTGTGCCTATCCATGTCTCTGTCTCTCATCTGTGTGTAGCTCCCTGCCCGGAACCAGCTGCCTTCAGAAACCTGCAGCATAGTCTCCATAGTGTGGCCATCCATCTGTCTCTCCTTGTGGGACTGGCTGCCCCATTGAGGTCTCTCACCCACCATGTGGCTCCCTGCCTAACACTTGCTTCCCCTCTTGACCCACGGCAGCCACCTGGGGAACTGCGCCGTTCCTACCTGGGAACTGTGGCTGTTCTTGAGACCTGCTGCCCACTGCCTGCCCCCACTTTGGGACCTTTGGCATGGTCTCAGGATCTGCTGCCCACTGCCTGCCACCACTTCAGGAACCTGCAGCATGGTCTTATGGCTCGCTGCCCATTGTAGCCTCTTGGGGATCTGCAGCATTTTATTTAAACCAAAACAATGGTGCTGTAACTCGGATTTACTTTTACCATTACAAAGACTTTATAAGATTTTTCCAACTTAAATTAACATATAAATATTATATAATATTTAAGATTTGTGTGTGTATGTGTGTAGTGGAACACAGTTCTAACTAGTAATACAAATCCTTGTTAATTTAAGAAAATTGGCCATTTGAAAATGTCTCCATGGGGTAGTGTATGCATTTGTTCTGCTTTAATAGAAGTCATTAATCTCAAATACTTTTTCAAAGAATAAATTCATTATGGGATTGAATTTAAGAGAACCAAAATAGGGAGTATTGAGTCAACACAGTGGGTAAAAGCTAAAAGCTCCAGCGGCCAAACCAGGTGGCCTATTTAAGTGGCCAGGTCCTAGACAGTGGAAGGAGATAAACTACTTCTACAAGTTGTCCTCTGACCTCTACATTTATACTATGGTGGAGAGAGAGAGAGAGAGAGAGAGAGAGAGAGAGAGAGAGAGAGAGAGAAAGAGAGAGAGAGAGAGAAATATATAAAATGCAAATGGCAGAAAATGAGAGCTATTTG